>NW_018253069.1:17671-22357 GCF_001263595.1 Phalaenopsis equestris
TTCTTAAAATGATAAGTAATTAAGTTTTGGATGGAAGTTGTGGAAAGTATTGATCTTCAACGATGGAAGAAGTTGTGATGATTTAAATCTATGCACTTCATTTACTTCTTGATTTGGCCAATCCAGATGTTAAAATTTGTTGTAAGAACTTGTAAGAATAGGGCTAGTATTTTCTCATTCGACAATTTGAAAGAATCACATGAGGTTGTATGAATAAGAATGTAGTTCATATGATTGAGTGCAAATAAATAGGGAAATATTCATTGAAGGGTGTAGAGTTAGAGGACTTTGAAGTGATAGGTTAAAGCCCCCAACTTGGTTTATTGTTTTAGGTTCTGATACGAGATGTCAGCCCCCAGGTGGAGGGAATCAAGGGAACTTTTGAGTGAGGATAGTATCTTCCCTGCCTAGCCGTTCTTCAAGACTATTTAAACTTTAAATTAGCCAATGTTCTTTATAGCATCTCTAGAAGGGGTAAAGAATATTATCGCTTTTATTTGACACAACAGAATTTGCATACTTCCACAACAGAATTCTTATACTTATCACTGATTCATAACAAGAAGAAAGAAATTTTCATATTTAATGATTTTCTTCCCTAAAATCTTCAGTTATTTTTTTAAATTGTTATTGTTCTATCAAAATATTGAAAATACCAAAAATATTTAAATTTTCATTACTGCAAAAATTATAATTAGTTTAGATAAGTACTTTTTTTATTAAAAATAGAAAGTTAGCTGTTCAATATTGCATAATGTGTATTCTCCCTTCAGGTCTTAATAAAAAAGTCCTATATTACTTAATAACGATATGTATACTTGTGTAGTATTCCAATATATATAAATTAAAAATTAAATTCTTATTTTTCTTGAGGATCAAGTTTTTGATTTTATTGCAAAGTAAGGAAATATAAGTGAAATCTATTCTAAATTATTGTTGTACTTTGCATATTAGTACTATCCAGGGATAAGTTATCTTAAGCTATCTGAGGCAACTACTCTGTGCCCTCCCCTTATGAAGGAGAGTCATGCACATGGAGCCGCTCCTGCGATGATGGCTTGCATCAAGTCTGCCCCTTATATGAAGAAGAGGCCTGGGCCTGATGGTTATGCCTTTTAGTGCCCTTCAGTCTTCTCCAGGCTGTCGGGTGATCCCTCAGTATTTTCACGGATTTCCCTACCTTTAACATGTCAGTCTCTTAACAGCACTGCTGCTATCATCGTTCCCCCTGCTACGGTCTCAGACTCTGTGGTTATGATTCCCTCTGAGGTTGATCCTACTCCAAAGTTGGGCAGGAAGGCTTGGAGAAATCAAAATAGGTTGCTTAGAGCCCAGTAGCAGAATTTTACTCTTGCTGTTTCAATTTGGATTTAGGTAGATTCTCTGACTCCTGTAGATGGGAACCCCTTTTCCGTGCTCTCTGGCTATCAAGACTATGTCCTTGCCAGGATCACCAGGAGGGCTCATTCTCCTCGTGGTGGCGCAGGCCGCCTCAGACCTGCCATCCAGATTTATAAGGCTATCTCAAGCCTTCTGTGTAAGAACATCGTGGGCTTGTTTCCTCTTTAAGGGAAAAATGGCTCATTTCTGAGAAAGAACTCGTGGCCCATATTTCTGAGACAATTGAGCATGTTATGAGAGAGCTTCTCCACTTCCCCCACCCTAGAGGTTGTCGTAGAAGGATGTAGGTTTCAGCCCGTCGGTCCACCACTTGCCAAGGGGTGTTTTATTCCATTGTGCATGGGGTTAAGCTCATACGGGTGTTTTTAGGAACCCCCAGCGTGGCGCTTAATCCCTACGCACCAGAGTTTGTACCTGCTGTGAAGTCCACTGTTGTAGCAGCGTAGCCTGCACCTGATGTATCTGTTAAAATTAATGAAAAGAAAAGTATTGTTGTTTATGCTTCTTCCTCTTGTTGTTTGACTAGAAATAATGTGAGCACTTCTTTTGTGGATGGTGAGAGTTTCAAGGCACGTCCTCGAGGTCAATCCCACTACTTGTACCAAAATAAGTATCTACAAGAGGGATATCATCCCAACCGACCTAGGAAGTAATGAGATCAAAAGCTACCCACCACCTCTCTTATTGAGGCTCCAGCTCCAGTGTTGGAGGATGCTAAATTAGTCACGGAAGAGATCATTCCGTTAGTTGATCATGCCTCAGAGCCACCACTGGTTGACCTTAGAATGGAATCCAATATTGATCATAAGGGTAATCTATCTAAGGATTAGAGCCACCACTAGTTGACCTTAGAATGGAATCCAATATTGATCATAAGGGTAATCTATCTAAGGACTATGCTCTTACCCCAGGTGATGATTCACCCAAAAGCCTCTTATATATTCAAGAATATTTACTTGATGAAGATGACCTCCTCGATGAGGTGCTTCATGATTTTGAAATGGCCACTTGCCAGGTCATGACCATGACCACTCAAGCCCAGAGCTCGAATGTTGAGGGCCACACCCCCGATCCCGTTCAGGATTACCAACATGAGGCTATTGAAGTCCATGGTGGCGCCACAGCTGTTCAAGAGGATCAAGGAAAATAAGAGTTAATTGCTCACTTGTAAGCCCAACTCTTCCTTCTTGCTGCCCAGATAGTGACATTGCAAAATGAAAGGGCAAGGTCCAATGTTGTTTCCCTCCCCACTCTAGGTGAGTCGCACCCCACTGTTCCTTCTGTGCCTGTGGCACCCTCTTGGCATGGTCATGTCAATTCTTTTGATGTTGCTGAACATGAACACATCTCTTTAAACTCACACCTATAGTCCTTGGTTAATGTCAAGGTCAAGGTTGCATTAGTAGCTCAACAAGGTGAGACCTTTGTGCAAAATGGTAGACCATATACCGAGGCGTATGAATATATTTTATACCCTCTGGGATTTGACCCCCCATTGCTTCAAAATAGTTGAGGTCTTTGGCAATCCTCGCCAACATATAGCCCAATTCAGAGCACTCTGTTATAATATTGGCAATAAAGATGCCCTTTTTCTTCAACTTTTTGTCACCAGTTTAGCAAAGTTTGCTTTTGAATGGTATGTCGATTTACCTAATGGCTCTTTCAAGACCTTTGCTGAGCTAGAGGTTGCATTCGTAATATGCTTTACAGGAGAGAACCACCAAATCACTTTGAATGATTTATTGTTAGCCCAACAAGGACTTTTTGAGCCTTTGTTGGACTTTATTTTCCAATGGCGCAACTTGAATTTGCAGAACGAGACCCAATTGTAAGAGCAAAATGCAGTCGCTTTCCTCTTGGGCAAAATAAAAGGCCCTATTTCCTTCTTGTTGAAGATAAGTATGATTAAAACCTTTGTAAATTTTATTGAAAATATGGCTAGTCTGCAAGATACAGCAGATGCCTTGGCCTTTAGGGATACTGAGAAGGTCAAGAGAAATAAGCCCATCACGGAACCTCCAAGATGGAAGGAGGAAAGCTTTGCTCTTTTGACATTTGATAAGAAACAGAGGAAGCCTATCTTGTCTGCTAGGCAGGCTCATCCTTCTCCTTGAAAATGGAAATCCTAGTCTGTTCAACAGAGGAAAACAAAAGTATATTCTTTTAGGAGTGATTTCCACAAGAAGATGCTCAAGAACCTGCTTAAGCAGGGGATGCAACTCCCACCTCCAAAAAGACCCCATGAGGTGGAGAAGACAAATGAGCCCAAATTTTGTCAATATCATAGGCATCTTGGGAATGTACTTGAAGAATACTGTCCTTTTAAGGATTGTCTTGATCCTCGCTATAGGGCTAGAGAAATCAAGATATCATATGTTGATGATAAAAGAGATGAGCTATACCCATTATTGCGCTCCTCAAGTGGTACATACCACATCTACGATGGTCTGAGTGATACATCTGCTGATATATGTGAGGCCTTTAGTCATGAAAGCTTCTTTAACGAATCTTCTGCTGAATGTTCCACTAAAGTCAAACCCGCTGGGTCCTGTACTGAGAAGGTTCAGGAAGTCCACCTCAAAAGCTGTAAACTTCTCCCTACGAGGGTGTTGTTACCCAAGTATAAGGAGAAGGGGAAAGGTATCATCACCCAAGAGGTGGATGACCACCCAGAAGTTTTGAGTGAAGGAGCTAAAGAGCCTCATAAGATTGTGGATTGTAATGTGTTGGCACACCTCAAGAGGTTGCCAGCCACTTTTAGCAATAATGATGCACTTCTCCTTTCTCCCGAGCTGAGAGAGACTTTGATTAGAGCTCTATGTAAGCCGGAGGTCTTCCATGAACATTATGCGGAAGAGAGGATGAAGGAGGCAGCTATGCTGCTACCTTCACAGAGGAGGACTTCCTTTTAGGCACCACTGACCATAATTGTCCCCTATATGTGATGGCTGAAATCTATGAAAATCCACTAAACCATATCCTAATCAATCCCAACGCTTTAGTGAATATTACAAGCGTTCAATATCTTGAGTTGTTGTCCTTGAGCACGAGGAGACTATGCTTCGACAAGATAATGCTCAATGACTTTATTGAGAAAGGTCAAAAGACCCTTGGTTTCATCACTCTACCTCTCCAATTTGGAGACTTCTAAAGTGAAGCCAATTTCCATGTGTGTCAGTACTATTTCGGGTTAGAGAGTTGCCCGTTGGAAGCTATCAGTCGCCGGAATCAAAATCTTGTCACCCGCTTTGGAAAGGCGTTTAATTTATATATATATATATATAT
>NW_018253070.1:0-3290 GCF_001263595.1 Phalaenopsis equestris
AATTCTTGTAATTGTTGATTTACAAAAAAGGTCGGCCACCTTTCACCACGACAAGGAGGCCCAATCCCTAGCCTCCTTGTTCCTCTGAAAGAAATTTGGCCCCCTCACAAATATTGAATTTGTCATCTTATATTAAGCTATTAACTATTAAACACATCACAATCACTCATGATAATGAAAGAGGAACCATGGCAACAATACCATTTAAAAAAATAATAATAATAATTTAAATAGGACCATATGATAAATGTTGTAATTTCAATTATGAAAAAATTGTAAGCTTGCTTGGACGGCTTTTTCTGTCGACGTCAAAAGCCGACACGTTCGTGGAGAAAATTATTTATCATATGGTCCTATGAAAAAAATTAAATAAGACCATATGATAAATAACAATACCTCTGAGATATTAGGCCTCTGATTCAATATCTCAGAGCAAAGGTATTGAACTTCCCCTCTTCCCGAGCCTATTTTGATTCCCCATGTGATTAGGGTTAGTTTAATGACCTGTTTATCATATGGATATGTTCGTCTCACTTAGACGAGTCTATAAGATCAAACCCGAGGTCAGTTGGTTGAGAAATGAGGGAGATCTTAAGGTTTTAAGGTTAACAGTTATGGGCTCACACTAGTTGGGGACGAAGACACGGAGTCGTCGGATGGCGCGTTTATCAAATGGACGGGTGAGATGAAGCTGGACAGCGCTTCGATACATAAAGTGCGGGCCGAGTCAGCAGCTACGTGGATGACGGCGTCCAATCAGAGAGCGCCACACAGAGCTTCGGAGCCGCCGTAGGTTGATGCAATGCCGCATGGTTAAGTAGGAAAATAGGGATTTAAATAATTTAAAAAAATGATCCTTAACTTCAAAAATTCATATCTTGGTGTAGAAAAATTACAAAAATAAAAGAAAAATACTCTAGGGCTCAATGAACAGAGGAGAACAATGTGAAAGTGGTTTGAAGTTTATTTGATGCATATTTAATTTTTAATTAATTAAATATTGTTCTAAGTATTTTGATTATCCATGAATTCAAACATTTCACCATGGCTTGATATTTTGGCATATTGTTGTCTCTGTCATGGGGGATATTTCGTGATTTTTCAAAGTCAGAGAAGACCCCTAGATAGAGATCCATATTTTTCAAGTTTATGTCTATTATTTGCATAGATTAATCATAATAATTAGCATGTTTCTTGAAAAAATCCAAGAAAATTTTGTTAGGTTCACTGTGACCAGAGAAACCTAAGAAAAAATTTTCATGAACCAAGTCATTAAGAACACACATAATTTTTATAAAACCCTAATATACAAAGAAAATTAATTTTGGAAAAATAAGCATCTAAATAACTTGAGTTTGATTCTCCATGTAATTTAAAGTACAAAAGACTCCCCATAAAAATTTCAAAACATTTGGAGTTCATTTGGCAACCTAATTTGATTTTCTAAGTTAAATGACATTTTGACACTAAAATGATTTTTAATAATCGAAATATAACTTAAAAAAGTTTTAAAATTTGTTTTGGGAGTTCTCTGTGATCAGAGAAATTTTCTAAAAATAAAATTGTAATTAAAAATTCATTTTTTAAGCATATTTTGAATATTTAAATAATAAAAATTAACAAAAATCATAAAATTAATAAAATTCATGGAAATGTTCTAAATTATTTCTTAAGCCCTTAGGAGCAACTAGAATATTTTTCCTAATTTTCTAAGTAAACATATTGAATTTTAAAGCTTAAAATAATTTTTAAGGGCTAAAAAAGGATTTCCCTTAATTTCTCATTAAAATAATTCTAATAATTCAAAGAAAAATCATAAAAATGTAAAATTCATTTTTCTGGGTTCTTTGACCTTAGAAAGATTTAATAAAAATGAAAAACTTAATTTTACACATTTGAAATATTTTATAATTAATTAACACTCCAAAAATCAAAATAATTCTAATAATTCAAATAAAACTAAAAAAATTATGAAATTTGGTGTGAGTGGTTCAAATGATTAGGCTTTGTGTTGGTCAAGTTATTAAATTTTCTTTGAAAAATCCTATTTTTGCATGTGAATAATTATATAAATTAAATTAAATTTTAAAAAATCACATTTTCTCTTCTAATGTCTTAATTGACTCATGAGTGAGGTGGGATAAAAATTCCAAAATCATTTGAATTAAATTTGATGAATTATGAAGTTATAGAGCTGTAGGGGCAAAAGTACAATTTTGGAAATTTAGCCCAAATTAACATTTAGGCTTAATTCAAGAAAGGGAAATAAGTAAGCTTTGATCTTAATTAACATATTCAGATGATTGAAACATAAGGAATTAATTGGTAAAAACCAATTTCACTTTTCTTAATTAAAGGATAAATTTGTAATTTCCTAAATTTCCTAAATTATTAAAATTTAGAAGTCTAGTAAATTAAATGATCCTAGACTTAAGGGTATGGTTTTGGATGTTAATAACTCACTAATTTAATACCCCTATTTTGTGTTCAAATGACATTCAAATGTTTTGATAATGAATTATTATAACTTAAAATTCAATTTCTTTAAAAAATTACTAATATATTTCCACCAAGGTCTTAAGGGCTTAGAAGCGACCTAGGATTAATATAACTAGAAATTGAACACTTTCAAAATACTACAAGCCCAAGTTAAAGCTAAAGTTGGCTAAGTGTCTTAATTACATTAACTTGCCCCTTTTAAGGGCTTTCACCCACAAATTCTCAGATTGAATGACAAATGATAATTACCCTAATCTTAGGGATAATTGAGAAATTGATGTTCACTGGGCATTGGAGGTATTTACATGATGAATTATTAAGTAACATAAAAAGTTTAAATGAGCTCGACTTCATCAGGCAGTGAGAGGGAAGCATGAACCTTCTTCTTCCTCCCAACCCCTTGGATACCTCGGAAGTCTACTAAACTTGGTATGTCTTGCTTAATGAAATCATCTTCAAATGAATTAATAAGGGTTCACTAAGACATGATTTAGGATTTGGTAGATCATCAGAACCTTATCTTCCCGCTTTACATAACATGCTTTTGATATATAAATGCTCTCACATGCATTTTGCATTTCAGTTAAAGATGACGGGAAGACCATCCATGTACGCTTTTATTGTAATTTATTTTACCTGCATTTCTAGTTTCTCGTACTTTACTTCTCAGTACGTTATTGTATTTACTCATCTGCATGTATGAACAAAAACACAAGCTTGCAGTTAAACAACGATGTCACCCTACATGAAAACCAAAACTGCTAGGATAGCCACAAAACCAAAACCAAAAC
>NW_018253070.1:3335-4390 GCF_001263595.1 Phalaenopsis equestris
TATAAGACAACTCAAAATTTAATCACAAACATCACAAAACAACAATTACAACCAATTTAAGACGTCTCTATCGGTTGATCGGGAATCCGTTAGAGGAGGTAACCTATGATTGCTAACGAGACTTCCAACGGTTTAAATGAAAGTATGAAACTCATTAAGTTGAGTTTAGTAAATTCATTTGAACTAAGTGAATCCAATAGAAAATAGTGATGCCAGAACAAGGGAACCGTAGGATCCTAACCAGTGTCGTTCTAATCAACTTTAATATGCCCCATAATATTTAAAGAACTACAACCATAGGGACATCTGATTTAACATAATGACCTGACACCTTAGAAAAATCAAACTCGCTACGACGAGGGGCTTGGAGCTAGCACTGTAAGCAGCACAACCATCTTCAACAACAAGAGGAACTACAACAACATATCCTTCCTTAGAATTAAACAACAAAGCTATGGGATTTCAATGTTGTCTGCCTAGTGCAACATAAATCCTCAACTCATCTTTAGGCTTTTGTGTAGCTCTGCTATACAATATAAGCCCTAACTCATCTTAGGATTCTGAGGTTGTCGTCCATTACGACTTAAACTCTCACATCTTCCAGGCTATTTGTGTGATCGTTTCACTCAAATGTAAGCCCTCCAATAAAATTAACAGGATGAAACACTCAAATAAATTTCTCCTCAAAATTGAAGCCAAACCATAGGATTGACTAGGAAGTCACCGAGGTTCTCCTTCAGATCTATTGCATCCCCTAGTTCTTTCTCCTTTAGATTACAAAAACAAAATGTTCCAAATTTGAGCCATTCTCCTTTCACACCTCTTTGTCTAATTTCGTTGAAAAGTCCTATTCTTTAACCTCTTTGAAGATAATATTTCTTGATTTTTATTGAGAGTTTTCTTAGGTTACTTTGGTTATCTAAGATGTAATTAATTATAAGGCCTTGCCCTTATAGGAAGCTTTTCCGAACCCAGCTTAATATAAACCCTATTTAATTCTTCGTATTAAATAGAGAATACTTCTTAGTTTATTTGATCAAGCCTCATCCTCAAGT
>NW_018253070.1:4498-6997 GCF_001263595.1 Phalaenopsis equestris
TATATATATATATGTAAATTAAAATGTCCTTCCGAAGCGGGCGACGGGATTTCAATTCTGGTGACCTACAGCTTCCAACAAGCAACTCCTCCAACCAAAAATAGTGCTGACAACTTCTGGCGACTCCGTTGGGGAGAAGCTTTTCTCTCCATTTAAATAAGGAAATATTATCTTAATACATCGGTAATGTCTCCATGTCCCTTATGGACTAAATTATCCTTCTTTTGTTGGCACGCTTTACCCATTTTTGTCTTTGGAAAGTACGGTCAACTCTTTGGACTTCAGGACCGTCTGTACAATCACCTTTGAATAGAGAGGTTCAGGAGACCATTAAGGACTTTTTAATCTTCAGGTGGGGTCGGATCCCCAATAGGTGTGTTGGTGGACTAGTTCCACCTGGGCATTGTGCATTGATAAGTTCACCCCGCACTGGGTCTTAAACACTTCACATCTCTCTTACGAGTTTGATTTACTGATTTGCAAATTAAATTGAACTGTGTCATGCTACGCGTGCTCTTTAATTCTCCTTATATTAATTAAATCTTTCTACTTTCAAACTGTTTTTACTAAAATTTTAAAATCTCCACAAATTAAATAAAGACTTACCCGGTCTACAGATCGACCTCTGCTAATTTTAGTGCTTACAATAGGATTACGAGGTATTAGCCAAATAGCGCTAGCTCCAGAGCTTTCTCTTTTGAAGCTGCTGCAATGGTGTGCCTAACGCTAACTTTTTCCTGCAACCTACTGATGAGCCGCAACGCCCGCAATGTCGCTCCCACCATCAAGTTTGGAGCAGGATTTGAAGATCTCGAGGTTGTTCTCGGGAAATCCCCATTCGTCGTAATGAAAGTCGCCGCTCCAGAAGTCCAGGAGCCGTCTGTTGAATTTAACTTGAACTGCCTTCAGGATTTTCCTTCTTGTAAGAAGGTCATGACTACTGCCGCCTCGGCACCTACAGAGTCTTTTATTCCTGCTTCTGCTAAGGGAAAGGAAGTTATGATTGTTGAAGACCCGACTGAAGGGTTAGCTGTCCCGCCCTCAGTATTTGAAATTGAATCAAGTTCGAGGACTGCACCGCTAACCCAAACCCAAAGGAGAAACTGCAACAAGAAGGTTCGGGGGTTACTAAAACCCAGACTCCTAAAGTGGTACCTGTTGATGAAGATCCTCACCAGAATGAGTCAGGATTACCGGAGATATATCCACTTATCCAAGGAAGTAGATTCTACCCTTTAATGGATACCAATGGGTACGAGAGTATTGTTGACCTCACTTTTGGTTGAGGTCTAGAAACTTCTTTAGTAGCCTAGATCTAGCCATAAGACTTTCCTATTGACTAGTCTTAGAAAACTAGAAAAGGTACCCTCACCATTAGAAACTCAAAACTCTTCTCTTTACTCGACTTGAAGTTCCACATATTGGCCCTAAACTCTAATATTTAGAAGTTAAGATCATTATGGGGGAGCTCCAGAAGAGTTCCTATAGGGTTACTTAGCCTTAGAATTGACCCTGAGTGTTGGTTTGGAGATAAGGTACACTATACCTTCACCATATCTTCACAATACCCTCACATGGCTAAGACCAATATATGGGGACCCAAAATGAGATTTCATTGGTTCATGACTCATTCAAAATGGTTCTCTACCCAATTGCACTTGAGATGCCCAACTTGGTCTTTTGCCCCTAGGCACCTCCAAATTACATAACTGCCCTTGGGACCCAAATTTGGCCAAAATTTCTAAATTTGGCCAAAATACCCAAAATTGATTAACACTCATTCCAAACACTTTGAATACATCCAAATTTGCCAAAAATGACAAAAATGACGAAATTACCAAAATACCCCTCCATGGCCCAAAAATTCAAAAATTCCACAAATTCCCAAAAAAATCCCAATAAATCCAAAATATTCCCAATTTCATTTTCTCCAACTATACCATGGTCCAATTTGGTCAATTTGACCATCTTTGACCAAAACCCCCAATTAGCCCCAATATTGCTTAATTTAGGTTTAAATCCAAACTCATCGAAACCCATTCAAATTGACTATCAAATCAGCTTCAAAATGACTTTCATCCTTCATGAAAGTTGTTCATCATGATGTTTTAGCTAGCCCAGGTTTGACCCAAGTTTAGCCCTACATGCTTAATTGGGTCCAAAACCAAAACCCATCAAAACCCATTCAAAATGACCCCCAAATCAACCTCAAAAAAATTTTAATCATTCATGAAAATTGTTCATTATGATGTTTTACACCAACCAAAAAATTCAATTTGGACTTAGCCTATGGCTATCCCAAGTTTGACCCAAACTTAGCCCAACATGCTTAAAATGGGTCAAAAAATCAAAAATCCACCAAATTGATTAACCAATTGACCTCAAAATAACTTTCACCCTGCACGAAAGTTGTTCCTCATGGTCTCCTACACCAAATTCCGAAAAAACAATCAATTTGGACTTTGCCCATGTTTAGCCCAAGTTTGACCCAAACTTAGC
>NW_018253071.1:0-982 GCF_001263595.1 Phalaenopsis equestris
GAAAGATGGTATAAATGGTCCCGTGAAATCTAATCTCCAACATCAAATATTTCAACTTCTAGCATATAATTAAGGGGCATCTCAATTCTTCTTGAAATATTGCCTACTCTTTGACATCTATCACAAGTTTTGATATAATCATTAACATCTCTAAAAATTGTAGGCCAATAAAATCCAGATTGTAGAATTTTGTATGCAGTTTTATGAACACCAAAATGTCCCCCAAAATCAGAATTATGACGTTTTTGGATAATTTCATAAGTTTCTTCTAATGGTACACATCTTCGAATGATCATATCCTTTCCTTGTTTATATAAATATGGGTCATCTCAAAAATAAGTCTTAGCTTCAGAAATAAATTTCCTTATTTGTTGGTATGTCATTCCATAGGGTTTAAGATCACTAACAATATAGTTCACAATGTCGGCATACCACGAAACACTCCACTCATTTACAGTGAAGAATTTTTCATCTAGAAAATGTTCATTAATTTCTTTTTCAAAATAGAGTAGTTTTTCTAATTAAAACCTAGACAAATGATCAACAATTTAATTTTCAGTTTCCTTTCGATCTACTATTTCAAAATCAAATTCTTGTAAAAGAAGAATCCATCTTATAAGTATCACTTTAGTATCCTTATTTTTCATTAAGTACTTAATAGCAGAATGATTTGTATGCACTATATAATGAGTTCCAATCAAATATGATCTAAATTTATCAAAGACATACTAATAACTCTAACTCTTTTTCAGTTATTGTATAATTAATTTTAGTTTCATTAAGAGTCTTACTAGCATATTAAATAACTTTGAAAATTTTATCATATCTTTGTCCTAAAACAACTCCAATAGCATAATCACTTGCATCACACATAAGTTCAAATGGTTTTCCCCAATTTCGTGAAACTATAATTGGTGTAGTGATTAATTTTTCTTTTAATAATTTAAAAGCTTTTAGGCATTCCTCATCAAAATTGAAAATT
>NW_018253071.1:1095-1719 GCF_001263595.1 Phalaenopsis equestris
ATCACTTGAATTTTAGCAGGATCTACTTTCATACCATTTTCTGATATTTGATGACCTAATACAATTTCTCCTGCTACCATAAATTGACATTTTTCCCAGTTAAGGACTAATTTTTTTTCTTCACAACACTTAAAAACTTTAGATAAAAATTCTAAACATGAGTCAAATGAAGTTCTAAACATTGAAAAATCATCCATAAAGACTTCAATCCCTTTTTCAATTAAATCACAAGAAATTTCCATCATACATCTTTGCCATCATACATCTTTGAACCATCATACATCTTTGAAATGTAGGAGGGGCATTACATAAACCAAAAAACATTATTCTAAAAGCAAAAGTATCATAAGGACTGGTAAATGTTATTTTCTCTTAATCCTCAGGAGAATCCTCAGGAGATATTTGAATCAGGAGATATTTGAATTTGGTGACAACCGATATATCCATCCAGAAAATAAAAGTATTTTTGCCCGGCTAGTCTATCCAACATTTGATCTAGAAAGGGTAGTGAAAAATGATCTTTCCTAGTGGAAAGATTTAATTTTCTACGATCAATGCATATTCGCCACCCTGTAACTTGTATAGTAGGTATTAACTCATTATGCTCATTCACAGTTACAGTTA
>NW_018253071.1:3781-4961 GCF_001263595.1 Phalaenopsis equestris
CGGCATCGATAATTGATCTAAGAGATCCAACTAATCCATTATAAAAGGTTTGAATTATTAACCAATCTGGTATAGCATGGTGTGGACACTTTCATAAGAGTTCTTTAAATCGTTACCATGCTTCATAAATAGATTCCCCTTCAAACTGATTAAAAGATGTAATATCATTTCTATGCTTCGCAGTTTTTGATGGTAGAAATTATTTAACAAGGAATTTTTGTGCTAAACCACCCCAAGTTCTGATAGATCCAGGTGCTAACAAATTCAGCCACATCTTAATTTATCCCTCAGTGAGAAAAGAAATAACCTAAGTCTTATGACATCATCTGAAATACCATCGTATTTAAATGTAGCACACAATTCTAGAAAATTGGTAAGATGTAAATTTGAATCTTCAGTTGGTGATCCCCCAAACTAATTATTTGATATCATTTGGATAATACCAGGTTTAAGCTCAAATGAATTAGCTACTACAGTAGATTTTTGAATACTACAATGAAGTTCATCTACAGTATGGTTGGCATAATCTCTTAAAGGTCTAAACTCTTGATGAATTTTAGCATTTTGTTTATTTTAGTTTGTCATTTCAGTAATTTTTTTTGGAATTTTCAAGATTTTTAATTTTTTTTGGTTTTTCTGATTTTCTAATAGTTCTTTATAATTAAGAGTCGTAGAGCACTAGTCCTTCAGAACTTGAATTAAGCATACACTAACATATAATAAAATAAATTAAAATAAAATAAAATAAGAGAAGATAACTTAAAGTTTAAATAAGACTTTCTAAAAATAAAAATTTGCTTTTAAAATCAATTTCTCCTCGGAACCAACGCCAAAAAATTAATTGATCCCGACTTAATGCTTTTGCACAATATAGCAATAGTTCTGATGGTATTTTTTACTTATATTTCCTTATTTTGCAACAAAACCAAAAACTTGATATTGAAGAAAAATAAGAATTTAATTTTTAAATTTATATATATTTATATTGAGATACTACACAAGTATATGCATCATTATCAAGTAATATAGGACCTTTTAATTAAGACCTAAATATCGAACCCATAGGGAAGATTATGCAATATGCACTTTTTAGAAAGTTTTTCTATTTTTAAAAAGATAATTACTTAAACTAAAAATGATTTTTGCAGGAATTTAAAATTTAAATATTTTTGGTATTTTT
>NW_018253071.1:5419-37694 GCF_001263595.1 Phalaenopsis equestris
TATTTATTTGCACTCAATCATATGAACTATATTCTCATTCATACAACCTCATATGATTCTTTCCAATTGTTGATTGAGATAATACCAACCCGGTTCTTACATGTTCTCACAAAAAATTTTAACATCTGGATTGACCAAATCAAGAAGTAAATGAAGTGCATGGATTTATGTCATCGGAACTTCTTCCAACATTAAAGATCAAAACTCTCCACAACTTCCATCCAAAACATAATTACTTATAATTTTAAGAAGAAAGAGAAAGAAACCTACTCAGAATCCATGGAGAAAACAAAACCACACTTTAGGTTAAAAGAAGAAATCATTGTCAAACCAACAACAAGTCCAACAATTGTCAAACCAACAACAAGTCTCGATTAAAACTAAAAGTAGTCTAAAAAAAAGATAAAAACTTATCCTCAGTCCTCCGCCAAACTTTTGAAGTTTCTTTGAATCTCTTCTCTTTTACAATCACTCAAAATAAAATAACAAAAAGGATAAAGTAAATAAAAAGTGGTTCCTAAAAGTCTCTTTGAACTAACTCCCCAAAGAAGAACTTTCAAAACTTGCCAATATTTTTAGAACTCTTTTCTAAGTCCTCTCTTCTTTCTCTTATAGTTTTCCAATAGGTGCCTTGAGAACTCTTCAAAATGTGCCTTGATTCAATGTATTTGCCCAAGAGATGCGTCCTTTCATGATAATTTTTGTCCATGGTGGTTACAACCACCTATTAAGCTAATGGGTGCCTCAAAAATCTCTTTGATATTCATGAAAACCGATTTACTCGTCTAGTAACTGCCACTTGCGCTTAAGCGCGGGGTCTCGGTGCTTAGGCGCGGCCTTCTTTATTTAACCGGCACTTAAGCGCTGGATTTAGCGCTTATGCGCCAAAACTCTTTTGCACAATTTTTCACTTTTTTGCTCCAAATTTGATCCTTTTTCACTCCTTTAAGCATTTTTTCCTTTTTTACTTGTATCTGCAAGAAAAACACAAAAATACCTTCCAATTAAAGCGCAATATCTCAAACATAGTTATAAAGTAGTGTCTAAAAATACTATATATTTTAGGTGTATCGATGGTCCCACGCCCGACGGTGTGACGACTTATGGATAATCATATTTCTACAAAACTAATAAGAACATATACGATAAGAACATATACTAAATTTGCAAAAGTATTTTAACTACAAAATTGCTACAACTTTCTCTGCATGAAACTTATGTGCATGCCAAAATATAAATTCAATTTTCCACTTTTTAATCACCAGTACCGGGCAAAGGAGTATCCTCCTAAGTTGGTACTTTAGGACACACTTCTAGTTGAATGTCGGGCTCTATACATAAGGGTGACCGATAGTAGCCTTTGAAGTCCCTCGAGTATATATATATATATATATATATATAGTTTCTGAGCCCACCCAAACTTGAATGCTTATAGAACCTGAATGCTTATAGTCTACTTTGGCTTTTATTTTTCACTTTTTATTTCCTTCAAGATTTCCCCAAGTGTTTTATTGTAGTTTTTCTTCGAACTCGTTTCTGCGAGTCACTTGAGTTTCATTTGATAAATTATGGAGTGGGGAGCCCTAGGGGCAAAATGATAATTTTGGAATTTTAATACCTTAATTAAATTTTAGGAGTAATTAAAGGGAAAAGGGGAAAAAGTATTGATTATAATGAACTTTTTTGGATGATTGAAATATAATGAGTTAAAAGGTTGAAACCAACTTGCTACATGTCTCATGATAAAAATAAAATTGTAATTCTATTAATTATCATAATTTTGAGGTCAATTCATCTAGAGGATCCTAAAGTACTGAGATTGAATTATTAAGATAATAACTCACTCATTTAAAGCATATTAGTTGGTGATCAAATGCTAAATTTGATTTTGATGGAAATTCTAATTCAACATTTGAATTATTTTAAATCACTTAGAAAATTGAACTTAAAAAGAGGTCTAATAATGAATTAGGTTTGATATGAAAAATCGTCTTAATAAGAATTAAAGAAGATGAACATTGTTAATTAATAAATATTTTTAAATATATTAAGCCCTTCTTTAATCTAAGGTATTAAAGTCCTTAATAACCTTCAATTTTTCCTTTGGGGCATCCACTCACATAACTATCAAAATGAAATGTTAAGTGACTACTTAATTTTCTTATTCTTTAGGTAGTTGAGTTTTAATTCGATCTTGGGATGATTAATAGACCAATTTGATAAGTTAAAAGTGAACTCGGAGTATTTCAAGGGATTTCTAAAGCGGTTCAAGGTCATCTTCCGAACACTTTGGTTGGATATTTTGAAGGAAGAATTAAACTTGTTATGTTTTGTTCTAGGAAATCATCTATTAAAATCTTTCAGCTGGAATTCTGAGAAGGGGATATGTACGCTTTTAAATTATTGTATTTACCTTTCTATACTTGTTTCGAGTTTGCATGTTAAACAACGATGTCATCGTGTAAGAAATCCAAAACTGCTAGGATAATCATGAAACCAAAACCAAAACTAAAATAAATTAAGATAAAATTCACCTCCACAACATTCAAAATGTAATACAACTCAAAATTTAATCACAAACATCACAAAACAACAATTGTAACTAAATTAAGACGTCTCTATTAGATGATTAGGAATCCCTTGAAGGAGGTAACCTACGGTTGCTAACGAGACTTCCCACAGTCTAAATAAAATTATGGAACTCATTAAGTTGAGTTTAGTAATTTCACTTGGACTAAGTGAATCTAAAAGAAAATAGTGGCACCGGAATGAGGGAACCTTAGGATCCTAACTGGTGTCGCTCTAATCAACTTTAATATGTCCCATAATATTTTAATGACCATATACAACCAGACACACAAAAAAACTTAAACTCGTCATGGCAAGGAGCTTGGAGCTAGCATGGTGTGCAGCACGACTATCTTTAACAGCAAAACCTATCTACATCCACTAAATCATTCATTCCTTATAATTAAATAACAAGTCATAGGATTTCCAGGTTCTTTGCTTATGCAACATAAATCCTCACCCTATCTTTAGGTTTTTGTACAACTCTGTTATATAAAATAAGCCCTAACTCATCATAAGATTCCGAGGTTGTCCTTCGTCACGGCCTAAACCCTTACATCTTCCAGGCTATTTGTGTGATCGTTTCACACGAATGTAAGCCCTAACTAATAAAATTGACAGGACGAAACATTTAAATATTTCTCTTCTAAACTAGAGCTAAACTATAGGGCAGCTTCAGAAGTCACTGAGGTTCTTATCCGAAACTATGACATCCCCCAGTTCTTACTCTTTTGGATTCCAAAAACAAAACGTTCCAAATTTGAGTCATTCCCCTTTCACACCACTTTGTCTGATTTCATTGAAATGTCCTATCCTTTTGAACTCCTTGAATATAATATTTCTTGATTTTTATCGAGAGTTTTCTTAGGTGACTTCGGTTATCTAAGATGTAATTAACTATAGGGGCTTGCCCTTATAGGAAGCTTATCCTAACCCAGCTTAATATAAACTCTATTTAATTCTTCATATTAAATAGGGGAAATTGTCGAAAAATAAAATGGTTTTGCAGACCAAATGAATTTCATATATTTCTTAGTTTATTTGATTGAGTCTCACCCTCAAGTCTTGTGTTTATCTTTCGGGATAGATAAAGGATTTGAGGTAGAGTGCTCCTTCATTTAAACTATGGAAAAATATGGGGTTAGTTTGATTTCATTTTTTTTCAAAACTATATATATAAGTAAATTAAACACCATTCCGAAGCGGGCGACGGGATTTCGATTCCAGCGGCTAACAGCTTCCAACGGGGAAAACAGCTTCCAACGGGCAACTCCTTAACCAAAAATATGCCGACAGAAATTGTATTGTGTCAAATAAGAGCAATATAATTCTTTACCCTCTAAGATTGCAGAAAGAACATTGATTAATTTAGGATTTGATCTCTAAATCCAAGGTTAGGTTTAGAGGATACTGGCTCTCACACCATAGCTCTCACTTCTTCCTCACCTGAGGGTTAACAATCTTCCTTTAGTTTCCAAGTAACTAGACCAAATTGAGGATTTTAATCTGTCACCTTAAAATCTTCAATTTTTGCACCCATCAAAGTTATTTCCCTATTTATTTGCAGGAAACCCCATTGATTACATTCTCACCCATAAAATCAAATGTGACTCTTAACTTGTTATAGAAAGCATAGACCTTTTGAATCATATGTTTCTTAACAAATTTAAACATTTCAATTGGCCAGATCAAAAGTAAATGAAGATCAGAGTTTGAATTATCAGAATTTATTGATATTTAAAACCTCATAAAACAAAACTAATTCTTTACAAAACCATATCTCTATATAAGGAGAAAGATAAATACAAATACTCAGAATTCATGAGAATGATACGATAAAACATTGATTTCTTATATAAAAATAAGTTTACAAAATAAATAAAGAAAAGAACACAACTTATCTTACACTCCTTCCCAAGCAAATCCTGGGAAGTTCCCTTCAAGCACTTTTTCTCTTTACAATCACAGTCAATTTTCTCTTAGAAGTGTAATGAAGAAGAAATCCCTCACCTTCTCTCTCCTCTTGTAACCCTAGAAGAAAATCCTCTCTTCTCTCTCATGCCAAATCTCTCTCTCTCTCTATCTCATGCCAAACTTCCTTCCTTCTTCTCACGGCCGCCTATCCTTCCTTTTTCTCATCCCCCCTTCCATTTTCTAGACTCTCCTCTTTTAATTAGGGCCCAAAAGGAATTCAAAATTCCCTCCAATTTTTCTGCCGAAAGTCACACTGCCGAAAGTCACAGCTTTTTGTACCAAGAGATAAGTCCCCTCGTCCAAGAGACAAATATCTTCATTAGAGAGCCTTCAAAGTGTCTAGATGCATTGAACCACTCCATGAGACATTTAAAATGTTTGGAACCTTCAAAATCTGTTAAAAAATAGTCACAAACTGACTTACTCCATCATAATTCATCTTTAGCGCTTCTGACACAAGTTTGGTGCCTCTAACGTCAGCCTAATGAAGTTCACACTGTTTTCTAGATTTTAGCACCGCTTAATGGAGTCCACATTATTTTTTGGATTCTGTAATTTCTGGCTCCACTTCACTGTAAAATGGCACCTCTGGCACTAGCTCTGAGGAAAATGACGCCAGGATCACAAAATTCTCCATTTTGGCTCCAAATTTCCTTCTTTTTGCTACTATTTGCCCCAAAGACCTAAAGTTGATATACATGTAAGAAAACAGCTCCAAAGACCTAAAGTTGATATACATGTAAGAAAACCATGAAAATACCATTCTTTAAAGTGCAATATCACCAACATAAAATGTACACATAAAATAGTGTATTATTTTGGTGTATTAAAATCTCCCAAACTTAAATGTGACTTATCCTCAAGTGACCCTTTTACTATATAAAAATTTGACTTTTGACAAAGATTAACTTGTAAACTTCTATAATTTGCTTTAATAAATATAATAGTATACATAAAAAAACTTTTAATACAACAACAACAACAACAACAACAACAACAAAGCCTTAATCCCACTACGTGGGATAAAAAAAAAAACTTAATAACTTAGGTTAAAACTAAATTATAAGAACATCTAGTAATCAAGTTTAAGAGTTCTGAATTTCCATTCATTTCAAGAAGAATTGTAATTTGTCACATCGAAAATACTTATGAAAAAGAATTTCATGAAACCTTTACTAGTAAGGATGCTAATACTCAGATATAAGTTTAGAAAATGTAATAAAGCCTTTTTTCTTAAGTTGATTTAAGTGAAGCCAATTTTTTATTAGACTTCTCCTCAAGCTTCTCCTCAAGCTTCTCCTCTCAAGCTTCTCCTCATATATTTTTCTTTTTTTTTCTTTTTCTTTTTCTTTTCTTCAGGATATTTTTGAATCCTTTCTTTTCTTTTCTCATTCGTGTGAGGATTACTATATATGGATAACCTTTAATAATTTAGAATTTCACTATCCTCTTCTTAAAGTCAAAACTTCTTACCTTCCTTCACTTTATAAATTCATATTAGCTCTGAAGATTTTTTATAAAATCTCATTTTTTTCTTCTTACATGAAACTCTAAGATTCTTAATACTTCAAAAATAGAATTTTGTTTACTTTAAATAGAAAAACAAAGTCTTATTCCTTCATACTAATTATCTTAACTCTAGAATTGACCTTCATCATTAAAGGCTTTTGCTTAAATTTATCATAATATGTACAAAGAAAAATATAGTTATTTAAAGCTAAACTCTAATATCCATGGTCAGGTTAAATTAATTTTTTTTAAAAGTATAGTTAATTTAGGACAAATAAAATTTATTTTACTTTTTTTTTTTTTGCTTTCTTTCCCCCAAACTTAGGATTTTAAATAATAAGTAAAGCATGTAGTGCAATAACTTACAGGTGAAAGAAAATAATAAATGCATAAAAATAAAGCTAACCTTTAGAGGATTCTGAATATGAAACTTGGCTCTTGATATTTTGCAGGTGCTAACTTAAAAAGTACAGGCCTTAAAGCTTTAAGTGAGACATAATATATCTAAAGATTTGCTAAGTAAAGATAAATTAAAGACATAATAGTAAACTAAAGCAACTAAAAATGGTAAAAAATAAAAGTCTACCATTTACTATTACATACACTAGTTCACAAATCCACAAATTAAACACATAAATGTTCCACATACATAATCAACAATAAAACAAACAAATAACAAAAGACAAACAAAATTTAAATAAAATTTACTCTTCATCAACCTCCTCTTCTTCTTCTTCATTTCCTTCATGCACATAAGGCGTAAAGCTGGGGCATGCAGGAAATTCCACATTATGATCAACCCTCAAGCATCTAATCATCACCCTTCATACGCAAGATTGTGCTGGACACTTTTCTGCTTATATTCATCATTGTAGACATTTCTGTCACCCAAAAAAAAATCTAACCATCGCCTCCTCATATGCAACGTCATGTTGGACTCTTTTTTTATTATATTTATCATTGTATGCATTTCTGGCTTCTATATTTCCTATTTTGTTATCCATTGCTATAAGATCTGATTGTTGAATCATTAACTGCTCCATAATATTCTCAAGATAAACAAAAACTGAAATATCTGGTCCTACAGCTGATATGGAGGGTCTATTGATACACCAAAAATATATGCATTTTTAGACCCATATTTTATACTCATTTTTGGTGGTATTGCACTTTAATGGAAGATATTTTTTATGTTTTTCTGCAGGTTGTTAATTTTTGGGACATGAAGCAAAAATAATGGAATTTGGAGAAAAAATGGAGATTTGGAAGAATTACTCAGCGCCGACGGCGCCAGAAGGACGTCGGACAATGCAGACCTATAGTAAGGATGTAAAACAAGAGTCAGTGTCGATGGCGCCAGACTAGGCACCTACGATGCCATTTGACCGAGAAGAAGGAATTAAATAGATGGTCGCTGGCACGACAATGCCAGAATGGGAGCCGACTGTATTTCTAGAATATTTGACAAATTTGGATGCTTTTTAAAGAGTTTTTGGATGCACCTATTGGAGAACTGACCTAGGCTCTATTTAGGGCCAAAATTTGATAGACCCCCCTGCACAATTTCAACTTCTTTCACTCATATTCAATTTTTCTCTTCACACACCTACATTCCACGCTATTCCACACAATTAGTTAGTTATTCTTCTTAAAGTTTTGAGTTTTTATGGTGAGTTTAACTGTGAATTCTTCTCTAAGAAGTGTTGGAGAGGAAAAGAAGTGAGAGATTTCTTCTTCCTACATTTCCTAAGAGATGCTACAAAGGATTTGCTTTGAGAACAAGTTTCAGATAAGTGTTATTTGTTTATTATTGTTGTATGAACTTTCTTTTATATATGAAATATGTGTTCTGTTGTATCTTTCTCATGAAGTGTGAGTAGATTCCTTTATATTTCTCCCAACTCTGAGATATGGTGAAATAAAGAGGTATTGTGGATGTGCCAATGTTAAAATTTAAAATAAATTATGATTATTTTTCAACTTCGCTCTTAATTTACTTTTCAATCTGGCCAATTGAATTGTTAAAATATGTTGTGAAACATATGATTCAGAAAATGAAGTAGAAGTTCTACAACAGATTGAGAATCACATTGAAGTCCATGAAGGAGTATTTCGTTCATGGAATTAAATGCAAATAAATAGGGAAATATACTTTGTTGGGTGTAGAATTGGAGATTTCTAGGGTGATAGACTAAAAATCCCCAATTCAATCTTAGTTTTTAAAAACTAAATCAAGAGTTAGCCTTCACAGGAAGGGAAGTGGGAGCTCTGGAGTGCGAGCTAGTATCCTCCTAGCCTAGCCACAAATTTAGGGACTAAACCTAAGATTAGCCAATGATTTTCTATAACACTTAATCGGGGTAGAGAATTATTGCTCCTATTTGATGACACAATACATATTTAAACCATTTATCTCATCTCATTTCACCAAAAACTCATTGTAGTGGGAAAGATGCTTTTTCATAATAGAAAACTTCATCACATAAACATAGTTTTGTAGTTATTAATTCTGCTAGTAGTAAATAATTTAGCTTTGATAGTATCTTAAACATTCAAAATTAGTGATAGTAATTTTGTTTGATTTCTGTAAATTTCCTTGTTGATTTATCATTTCAAATTTAAGCCCTCCCCTTGGGATCAATATTTAGGACTTAAACAGAAATTCTTATATTATTTCATAACGATACATATACTTGCGTAGAATCCCAATCTTAAGATCCTTACATTATTACTACTAAAATACCACATCAAGTTTTTGGCACCGTTATAAAGCAGAGTCAACTTTATAAAATTTACTCAAATATATTCAACCGGGATCATCTATCACTACTTCCACTCCTAGATCCATCAAATGATTCAAATTTATGCATAGTGGGTTTTTTAATTGGTTTTAGTGGTTACAATACTTATTTATTTGTACCAAATTATACTCTTGATTGTTCACGTAAAGCAAAAATCAAGGCAGGATATCCCAAACCACTAGTTGTCCCCCTCCTAGCAATGCTCTGAGCATTTTGCACAATAATAATACCAATATCCTTTGCTTTCATTTGTTGAATGCAGAAATTCAATACTGCTCTTTCTTTAGTTACTTTGCTGAGGTGATTTGTTGGCAGCAACTTTGTAGAGATGAAGTAATGTCATGCCTTAGATTGAACATTCAACATGAAAGTGGAGAAATTAACGAGGAAATCACCATTTCTCTGATAGGCAATTACTTCATTAAGTCATGAATCAGTCATCGCAAATGCACCATACTCACAATGAAATGAATTTCTCAGTCAAGAAAGTTCATTGATTGTTCTTTCAGAAAATTGAACTCGCTTACCTCGAACAAAGATGTGATCTTTTGTTGTCACACGAAGATTAGTGAGTATTCTCGAATCACCAGAACAATGGCTCTACAGTGAAGTTGCAGAAAGTTTCCCACTTCCGAGTAATAATCAGCCTTTCAATCTCTCATCCTGGCTTCAAAAATGCTCGCTCCTGAATCAATTTCCTAAAGCCCATTTTGGTATTATAGTTATGTTGGGGCTCATAGTTGACAAATCTCCTTGCATCAAAATCTCTTGTAGGCTTTTCCCTCTTCACTCTTGGTGCCATTGGAATTTCTAAGTAAATTCAAATAAAATCCAAATAAAATCATAATATAAAAAATCTAACTAAAAAACTAGGAAGATTTGGTAAGAAGCTTTTCACTATGGGTTCTCTTTAAATTTTCTAAAAAAACTTTCACAAACTTTCACATTTCGGATTTCCAAAATGTAGAATAAATCCATGGTGAAAATAAAAAATTTCTAGTTTAAAGTGAAGCTCTTACCAAGAGAAGATGAAATCAAAGAATTTTAGGCTTGAAATCTCCTCAAATCCACCAAATGTGAAGCCCTAGGTTAAGTTTTGACCTTGGTTTGGAGGTAGGAGATGACCTCAGCAGTAAAAATTAGGTTTTACTGGAGATTTTTGCTGTTTTAAAATGATTTGGGGTTTTTTAGGAAACTGGTGCCTTTGGCACCGTTTCTTTGTAAAATGGTGCCTCTGGCGCCAATCTGGCTCTTTAGGTGACAATCTGGTGCTTCAAGCGCCAATCTGGCACTTCAGGCCCCAATCTGGCGCTTCAGGCGCCAATGCGAAAACATTCAGATTACGATTTTTTTTGGAAATCTGCTGCATTCCGAACAACGTCAACTTTTAACTAACTTAATTAAACACTTATACTTAAACAATTTTCCAACACATAGTTTCACAAACAACACAAAACTCACATTTATATATATAATCCGAACTATAACTATTACAAACTAACAATTTTTACAAACTAACAATTTTCAAACCAACACACTTAATTCAACTTTGAAATCAAGCTAATAAACTAACACTGAAGTCTAAATATCAAACATTTAACAAATAATGCATCTAAGATTCCACAATATAAGTAAAACAAATCTAGTACATTAGATATAACAACAAATATAAATATGAATTTCATACTAAAAGAGTT
This sequence comes from Phalaenopsis equestris, assembly GCF_001263595.1. NCBI lineage: Eukaryota > Viridiplantae > Streptophyta > Magnoliopsida > Asparagales > Orchidaceae > Phalaenopsis > Phalaenopsis equestris. The sequence goes on from NW_018253071.1 coordinate 15,969, forward strand.
TAAACATTGTCATCACTATCATCATCTCGAATGTCTCCCATGGATTGTTAGTGCACACACAAATTGTAAAAAGATTGGTGAGGAAATTCGACCCAAGCATTTTTCTTGAACATTTGCACCAAACCTTCTTCAATACATCCAGTGTGTTCAAAGTGTTCCTTCATCCTCCAATCCAGGTGGTCAAACATTTCAAAAATACTTCCAATTGAATGTATAAGATTCTATACCTCTTTCTCCAAGTTTATAATCCTTTTCAAATGTAAAATTGAAAGAAAGTGCATTCAAACTAAAGTAAGGCTGAATAGACGATGAATTTTGGATTCTTGATCAAACAATGAATATATATATAGGCTTCCAAGGAAGAAGCACTTTCTCCCAACTTTCATAAGGCACTTGCTACTAGCTACACAACAGGAATATTGTAGAAGGATGTCCCAGTCTAGAAGTCAATCCATTGATGATTAAGCCCAAAACAGACTTTACTATTAAAGCACCAATATCAATAGGTCTTCCAGTTTGAATAGAAAAATTTAAAATCACACTTTCCTTTATCACCTTACTGATTTTCATAGTAGGAAGTAGTTTTGATGCAATAAAGAAATGCCACGCCTTCGATGTAGGATTCAATAATGATGAAGAAAAACTTACATAGCCATTATCTCTGGTCTCCCAATTTGCATCTTCATCAGTAAGGTATCGATAAAGTTCATCTATATTTTTTCTCGTAGGGGAAAAATTCACATAGTAACAAATACGAACGCCTTTAATCATAAATATGTCGTTTATCCTTAAAGAAGTAAGTTGTACCCACCTGCCTCAAACATAGATGAATCCTTGTTAGTTCCATGAAGATAAGCGTATAACTCCTCCATAGGAGCTAATACATCAGTAGTGGTATAGCAATGCACTTCCCAGCGTCTCTGTGCAAAAATCCCCTCCACTCAAGTATTCAGTGTGTTAAATCATCGATTGACAAAGCCTTTCTCCTTGATAAGTCTCTTCTTCACAAGAACGAGATCGTATAACTTCTGCGCATCTAAACGGACAAACTTCCTTATGTTGAAAATTTCATATCTAACGGTATCTTTAGAGTGGGAAGCCATTGGATTTGAAAAGCTGATTTGAGAAAGCATATATATATATATATATATTACTACTACTACATATAAAAATAGATAAAAAACAGAATCAAACAAAAATATGGGTTGCCTCCCACAAAGCGCTTGGTTTAATGTCATCAGCCCGACATTCCCAGGCTTTACTCTGGGCGGCCCAACATTACAATCTCTTTAAAACTGGTCTTTGACCATCAAAATATGGTTTCAGTGTGTGCCCATTCACATTAAATATCTTTCCAGTTTTATAATCCTTAAGATTAACAACTCCATAGCTATAGACTTTTACAATTGTGATGACCCTTTCAACCTAGACTTCAATTTCTCAGGAAATAATTTCAATCTTGTATAGTATAATAAAACTTTCTTTCCAGGCTCAGATTCTTTTTTTATTGTCTTTTGATCGTGTTATTCTTTCATTTTCTCCTTATATATTCTAACATTATCATAAGATTCATTTCTAATCTCTTCAATTACAATAATCTTTTCTCACCATCATCTTTTAAATTAAAATTAAACTCCTTAATCACCCAATAATCTTTATGTTCCAATTTTACTAGTAAATGAAAAGTCTTCCCAAAAACTAATCTATATGGGAACATTCTTATAGGTGTATTATAGGCTATCCTATAAGCCCATAATGCAGCATCTAATATAGCAAACTAATCTATTTTATTAGGATTTACAGTTTTTTTTTCCAAAATTCTTTTAATTTCACGATTCGATACTTCTGTTAGACCACTAGTCTAGAGATGATAAGCAGTTGCAAACCTATGTATAATATTATATTTTTCTACCAATTTTTCAATTCTTTTGTTCCAAAAGTGAAATCCTCTATCAATAATGATTATTCTAGGCATTCAATATCTTGTAAAAATATTTTTGAATAGAAATTTTGAAACATAACATCGAGGTAAAGCGGTGGCTTCAATCCACTTTGATACATAGTCCACGACAATTAATATACATTTATTTCTAAATGAAGGTACAAATGGTCTTATAAAATATAATCCCCAAACATCAAAGATTTTTACTTCCAAAATAAAATATAGAGGCATTTCATTTTTTTTTTTGAAATATTACCTACTAGCTGACATCGATCACATGTTTTAATATATAAATTAACATCTTTAAATAGGGTAGGCCAATAAAACCCAGATTATAAAATTTTGTGAGCAATTCTATCAATCCCAAAATGACCTTCAAATTCAGAATCATGACAGTTTTGGATAATTTCTGCAATTCCTTCGTAAGGCACACATCTCCTCATAATTAAATCTTTGCATTATTTGTACAAATATGGGACATCCTAAAAGTATAATTTTGCATCGTGGATAAAATTCTTTTCTTGTTGTTTTGTCATCCCATATGATAAAATACCACTAATAATAGAGTTTAAAATATCAGCATACCACCATATTTCTCATCTTTTAATAGCTTAAAGTTGTTCATCAGGAAAAGTTTCATTAATTTATTTTTCAAGATCAAATGTTTCTTCCTATTCCAGTCCAGATAAATGATCAGTAATTTGATTATCAGTTCCTTTCTTATGGACTACCAAACAATCAAATTCTTACATCAGAAGTGCCCATCTAATTAATCTTGCTTCTGCATCCTTCTATTACATCAGATACTTTATAGCCGAGTGATCAATATGCATAATACATTTAGCTCCAATTAGATATGCCCTAAATTTATCAAAAGCATAAACAATGGATAATAACTCTCTTTAAGTAGTGTTATAATTTATTTAAGAATCATTGAGAGTTTTACTATCATAATAAATAACTTTAAAAATTGTCATATCTCTGTCCTAGGATAGCTCCAATCGCATAATCACTTGCATCACACATTAGCTTGAAAAGTTTCTCCCAATAAGGTGAAACAATTAGAGGAGTAGTGACCAATTTTTCCTTCAATGTTTCAAAGGCATTATGATACTCTTGATTGAAATCAAATTTTATATCTTTTTCCAAAAGTTGGCATAAAGGGTAATTTTTAAAAAATCTTTAATATATCACCTGTAAAAAGAAGCATATCTTAAAAAGCTTCTAACTCCTCTTACAGTTATAGGTGTAGGTAGGTTAGATATTACTTGATTTTTAGTCGGATCTACTTTCATGCCATTTTCAGAAATTTTATGCCCAAGCACAATTCCTCCTACAACCATGAATTGACATTTTTCCCAATTTAATGCTAGATTTGACTTTTCATAACATTCTAGATATTTCTCTAAATGATTTATACATATTTCAAATGAAGTTCCAAAACACAAAGAAATCATCCATAAATACTTCTATCCATTTTTCAATTAAATCACTGAAAAATCGATATTAGACATCTTTCAAAATTCACAGGTGCATTACATCAACCAAAGGGCATTCATCGAAAAGCAAAAGTACCATAAGGACTAGTAAACATTGTCTTTTCTTGATTCTCTGGAGCAATTAGTATTTGATGATAGCTGGTATATCCATCTAAAAAACAAAAATATATGTGCTCAGCTAGTCTTCAGCTAGTCTATCCAACATTAGTCTATCCAACATCTGGTCCAAAAAGGGTAAAAGAAAGTGATCTTTCCTCGTGGACGAATTTAATTTTCTTTAATCAATGTTGATTCACCATCTCGTCACTTGTCTTATTGGTATTACTTCATTATTCTCATTAGTCACTACAGTCACACCTCCTTTCCTTGGAACACAGTGAATTGGACTCACCCAAACATTGTCTGAAATAGGATATATTATTCCTACATCTAAGCATTTTAAAATCTCTTTCTTAACAACTTCTTTCATCATCTGGCTTAATCTCTTTTGAGGATCAGCTTTTGGTTCATGATGATCTTCCAATAAAATCTTGTGTATACAAACTGAAGGACTGATTCCTTTAATATAAGCTAATGTCCATCCAAAAGATTTCTTATATTTTATAAAGTTTCCAACCACTTTCGTTCTTGTGCTTCAATTAATTCTGAGGATAAGATAGTAGGTAATGTGGATAAATCTCCTAAGAAGCCATATTTTAAATGTGTAGGAAGTGTTTTCATTTCTAGTTCAGGAGGTTTCTTAATTGATGAAATCAAATTCTTGTTTGTTCTTGTTGGATCTAACAATTCAAATTGTTCCTAAACATAATCCAATTCTTCATTATTCACTTCCATATATTCATCTTGAATTATATCCTCATCCTCATACTCCAAATGTTCTTTTTCAATTTTCTTATCAAATGTATTCGTGAAATATTCATTGCTTCAATAGTTGTTAATTTCCATTCTAAAGCAATCATCCTCTCTTCTTTTTGCTGGATATCTCATTGACTTTGCAATATTAAATGTGACTTCTTATTTGTTAACTCACATCGTCAATTGTCCTTTCTGCATATCTATCAAAGCTCTTTCAGTGGCAAGAAATGGACTTCCTAAAATAATAAGTATTTCCTTATATTCCTCTATACCTTGCACAATAAAATCCACAGGAAAGATAAATTTATCATCCTTTACCAAAACATCTTCTATAACTCCTCTCGGATAGGTAATCAAACGAACAACTAACTGAAAAGTTACAGTAATAGGTGAAATTTCTTCTAAACCCAATCTTCTGAAGATTGATAGAGGCATTAGATTAATACTTGCTCTCAAATCACATAAAGCTTTTCTAAAAATCTTTCACCAATAGCACAATGAATAGTAAAACTACCAGGACCTTTAAGTTTTTCTAGAAGCTTTTTCTGAATTATAACGCTACACTCCTCACTAATTGTAAAAGTCCCATTATTTGTTAACTTCCTTTTTTTATTAAATATAACTTTCATAGTCTTCACATAGCTTAACATTTTTCCAGGGCTTCAACAAATGGAATGTTTTATGTCAATTTTCTCAATATTTGCAAAAATTTTGTAAATTGATTATCTTTTTTTTTCTACTTCAATCTTTGAGGAAATGGAGGTGGTGGTTTTTTATAGTAATTTTCATTGGTTTGATGGGAGATTCTGACTCAAAATGAAAATCTTCATTAGTTTTCACTTTCAGTCCCTTCTTTTTTAACTTTAACTTCAACTTTTTTTTTTAACTTTTGTTTCCAATTATTTTCCACTTCTAAGTTAAATAGCCTTATTTTGCTCTTTGTTCTTATCTTTAGGATTTACCTCAACATTACTAGGCGACATTCCTAGAGGTCTATTGTTAAGTGCAGTAGCAATACGTCCCAACTGATTTTTCATATTTCTAGTTGTAGCTCCTTAACTTTGTAATTGACTTTCCAATTGCAAAATTAACCTTTCATTGACAATTTCTTCTCTTTACTATGCAAATTGTTATTGAATCCTATAGGGTAATAAGGTTTGTAGTTAGAATTCCTTTAATTGTTAGAGTTTCCTAATGGGTTCGCAGTGTTGTTCCCCCATTCCGGATTTACGGCATTAGAGTTATTGTTACTCCAACTAAAATTTTGGTGATTTTTCCAACCAGGATTATAATGATTGTAATAAGGATTATTTGATCGGTTGGAATAAGGATTATTTGATTGGTTGTTTATTGCATTTAGAGTCTCATACAAAGATTGAGATTCTATCATTTGTCCCAGTGAATTTTCCTCAAGCACAAGATATGTCTGAGAATAATTCATTCCATATTGATCTATCTTCTTTGATTTTACAGCAATTTGTATACCCAACATAGATATTACATCATAATCATGAATACTAGCTACTCTTTTAGGGTTTACTCTTTCAGAGGTCCATTGAAAATTATTAGTACAGCAATTTAAGCAGCCAACATAGATATTGCATCAGAATCATGAATACTAGCTACTCTTTCTGGAGTTACCCTTTCAGAAAGCCATTAAAAATTATTAGGTCCATTGAAAATTATTAGTAGTCATCTGTTTAATTAACGAATACTATTCATCAAATGATTTTGATATTAACGATCCATCAGCAACAACATCAATTATTGATCTAAGAGATCCAACCAGTTCATTATAAAAATTTTAAATTATTAACTAATCTGATAACGCATGGTGTGAACACTTCATAAGGAGAACTTTAAAATTTTCCCAGGCTTTATAAATTGATTCCCCTTCAAACTGACAAAAAATGTAATAACATTTCTAACCTTAGCAGTTTTAGATGGTGAGAACTATTTAGATAGAAATTTTTGTTATAAGTTTCCCAAAATTTTAATAGATCTAGGTGCTAACTAGTTTAACCACATCTTAGCTTTATCCCTTAGTGAAAAAGGAAAAAGTCTATGTTTGAAAGCAACATTGGACACTCCATCATATTTAAATGTAGCACACAATTCTAGAAAATTAACAACGTGTAAATTAAGATCTTCAGTTGGTGGTCCCCCAAACTGATTATTTTGTACCATTAGATTTTGTACTATTTGGATAATAGTAGGTTTAAGCTGAAATGAATTGGCAGTTACAACAGAGTTTTGTATAGTCAAACAAATTTCATTTACTGTAGGATTAACATAATCTTATAAAGGTCTCTAATGATGTTCATTATCATCCCATAATTACTTGAGTTGCAAGACATTCTATTCAAATTATCTCTCTTTTTCTTATTTTTGAATTTTTCTAATTATTCCTTCTAACTCCAAATCGTAAGGTATTAAACATGGCGATCTTAAACTACACATAAATAAACACACTAAGCAATAAAAATAAAAAAACACACTAAAATATTAAAATATTTAATTAATCTATAAATAGTTTTTCAGTTCAAATAAAATGTTATCAATTATAAAGTAATTTATCGTTACTCCAACAACGACACCAAAAACTTGATGCACCGTTGGCTAGGACTAATAATAAATATGCAGTTCAATCCCAATAAAAAATAAATTCAGTAAAATAATTTTATCTTTTAAAATCTCTAAGCTATAAAATTTGTAATAATAACGCAAGTATATGTATCAATCAAGTAATAAAGGGCTCTAATGGAGTCCTAAGTGTCAATCCCATAGGGAGTTAGAAATTCTTATGGATATAACGTCAAACACACTATTCAAACTATAAAACTTAAGTAAATAAATCAAATCTAAATTGTTGATCCCACTTTTGTTTGAGGTCTAGTTTTTCCTCTTTAGTAGCATAGGGTTTAGCCATAGGACTTTCTTGATGACTATTCTTAGAGGACTAGAAAGGAACCACCACCATTAGAAATTCTAAACTTTTTTTTGCTCAACTTGAAGTTCCACATATTGGTCCTAACTTTTAGCACATAGTAAGTGGGGTCAATATAGGAGAGCTCAAGGTGAGTCCCAATAGGATTGCTTGGCCTTAGGGTCAACCCTCTGGTGGCATGGTTTTGCTCAGTCTCACACACACACTTGCACATTACTCTTCCAGTCACTACCTTAAGCCCGTACCTACCTGATTTTGATCCCTTGACCCTTTGGGAGACTCATGTAGGTGGTCCCCTAGACCGTGGTCCCGTAGGTGGTCCCCTAGACCCACTAGCCCTAGACTAGGGTTTAACTAAGACCAATGAATGAAGGACCTAAAGTAGGGAATTCTATTGGTTCATGACTCATGTAGGGTGATTGAAACCCCAATGTTACGAAGATACCAAACTTAGCATTTTGCCCCCAAATCCACCCTATTTACCAAATTGCCCTCGAAACCTCAAATTCCCAAAATTACCCAAAACACCAAAATTTTTTCAAAAATAATTTTAAACCCTTTAAAACTACCTAAATTACCTAAAACACCCCAAAATTTCCAAAATTACCAAAATACCCCTCATTTTGCCAAAATTATCATAATACCTTTGATGACTCAAATTACCCCAAAGCCTTCCAAATCACTTCAAATGTCTCTAAAATCTATTTGAAACACTCCATTGAGCTCAATTTGACCAATTTGACTTATTTTGACCAAAAGCCCCAAATTGCCTTTAAAGGCCCAATTACCCTTATTCACCCCCAATGTCCCCCAATTTGAACCCAATTTCCCTCAATTTCAATTCTAAACTAAAATTCATCATGTCCAAGCTTGGCTTAAACTAAATCAAAGCCCAATTGACCCACATTAGAATCCAATTTCAACCCAAATAAAAAAAACCCTAATTTGACTCAAAATAAAAAATCTCACTCAATTGAACCCAAATCTATCCAATTACCCCAATTTGGCATCATAAACTCTTCAAAATACTTCCAAATATCAAATTGAACCTTTAATTGGCCTTGTTCAAGCCTCAATTTCACTCAAAACCAACTTGCATCAAAATCTCAATTTTGCCCCAAATCAACCAAATTGACCCCATAACCCCAACATTTTAACTCCATTTCTATCCAAAACTCTTCATGACAATCCTTATGACCAATTTGAACCATTAATTGGGCTTTACCAAACTCTAGCCCAACTCAAACCCAAGTCTAACCCAACATACCCAAAATTGACCAAATGTCCAAAACCCTTCAAATTGAACCTCCAAATCAATTCAAAACCACTCCAAATCTTTTCCAAAGTCTTTGTGACAATCATTCACACCAAGTTAATCAATAAATTTAGTCCAATGTCACGACTAACCAAAGTCAACCCCAACTTTAAGCCAATTTGACCCAAATTGAACCCATGCACCAAAATTGACTAAGTCATACCAAATTGATCAAACTAACGCCTCTACAGCCACCGTCTGAACCCTAGTGACCAGGCTACACTCACCTGCCCCACTCTACATGGGCTATGGACCAATGGTGCCTTGATTTAGGGGATTTCACTCCATTTTTGTCCTAACTCAAAATATCCTTTCCATCATGCCTTGCATTAGTGTTTAACCATCATTAAATGCCCCCGGCCTCCCTGAGCCCATAAGTGACTCAAATCTGGCCAGCCACCAGCTCAGCCGCTGGAAACAGCTAGCCCAAGCGAGCACCAAATGGCCAAAAACTAAAATTAAACCTCCCTGAGTTTACTAAGTCCCATTGGCCATTAGAGCCTTTCATCCCTCCACCTCAGCAAGCTATAACACCCAGTTCCATGCCTTGAGCTCCATTAGGCTGCCATGATTATAAATGGAGCTCTCTACGGCCAAAGGGGAGAGTGCTTGAAACCATGGGGAAACTCTGCCAAAATCTCACCGGAGCCTCTCCAAACCTTCCTAAGTTCAACTCCCTTGCTCTCACCCACTCACAACCACTCCATAAAGTCAATTTCTTAACTGAAATTTGCCCCAAAACTAGTATAGAATTCTCCATAGATCCACAGTGAACCAAATCCCAATTAACTGTGCACACACTATCTCCCAAGTGAGAGGAGTTGATTCCCCACAAAAGCTCCATCACAGAGTGCCTCTAGCATAGCACTAGACCAACACCTGAAATCGGCCTTGGTTGAAATCATACCTAGGAAATTTACCACAGCCCAGGATTTTAACTGGAAGTTTGTTGGATTCATTCAAGGCTACTAAAATAGTCTTATTGAGGCATCCTCTCTCAAACAAAGGTATTGAACTCTCTCCTCAAACCGAGCTTAAATTGATTCTCCATTTGTATAGACTGTATTTCATAGCATTGTAACTGTATGAATGTGTTTGTCTTGAGTAGATGAAGGTGTAGGAACGATCCCCATGAGAATTGGGTGAAGTATCGAGAGAGACCTTAAGGTTTAAACTTTAATGATGTACGGGTTAAGTCAATTAAGGATGATAAACATATGTCGTCCGTTTTTGTGTTTATGCAATGGACGATCGTGATGTAGTAGGATGCAAAGAAGAAGCGGTACAACGGGATGACAAGGCGGCAGTGTGGCTGACAGCATCAAATGGCAGAGCATCACATGGACAGCTTGACACGTACGAGGATCCATTCAACGCCACATGGTTTAAATACAAAAATAGTCCTTTTTCTGAATTACATAAATCCAAAAACTTTGAAAATCCTTATAGAAAAATCATAAAAATAAATTAAAAATATGCTCTTGCTCAGTGAACAGAGGAGAATAATGTGTACCAAAATAAAAATTATTTGTTAACTCTTTGATCTTTAATTAATTAAATGACTTTTGTGGTATTTAAATTCATTATGACTAAGCATTGCTCACCATAGCTTGAATTTTTTAGGGTTTGTTCCTCATGTCAGAGGCTATGTTCTTTTATTTTACCAAGATGAGAGGACATCTCTGTGCTTCTAACCCTAAATTTCAAGCTAAGAAGGTTATTTTGGTTAAAATTAATTACGTAAATTAAAATTCCACTTGGGAAATTATGGGATAAATTTTAGTAGGTTTCCTATGGTCAGAGAAGCATAGGAAAAATATTATGATGGTTTAAATAATTTTGTACATTTCTGTATTAAATTATGTATATCTTGTATTAATTTATGTAAATTAAATATTAATAAAAAATTTAAAATATCAATTCCACATTGTGTGTAAAAATCGTGTTAACCCACTCTGAACATTTGAAATTTATTTGATTAAGTTTAGGCACTAAAGTTGGTCTTTTAAGAAACATTTTATTTTTGTACAAAAATAATCATATTAAATTAAATACACTTAGAGAAATTATGAAAAGTGGTTTTTTGGGCTCCTTGTGATTAGGAGTACTTAGGAAAAATAAAAATTATTTTTTAGAAAATACTTTATTTTAGGTATATTTTAAATTAAAAAAATAAAAAAAATAATTAAAAATTCTAAAAATACAAAATATTTCAAAATGTTCCTAATGGTTTCATGATAACTTGGGACTCATCTAAATATTTTTCCTAATTTCTCTAAGTTAAAAATAAGTTTCTAAAGGCTTAAAATGCATTTTTTATTTTTTCTGATTCAAGTAATTATAATAAATAAAATAAAAATCATAAAAATATAAAATTTGTTTCTTTCAGTTCTCTGGACTCATAGAGGTTTAATAAAATATAATAAATTTTTTTTGTAATTAAAGCATATTTTCCATTTAAATAAATCACTAAAAATAATTATAAAATTAAATTAAAATTTAATTTAAAAAATCATGGTATTTTGCCTAAGTGTTTTCTCTTACCTAGAGAAATCTCTAATAATTTTTCCATAAACCAAAAATTTTACTTTGATTGATTAAATAAATCAATATTGAAAATACTAATTTTATAGGTTTAAATAATTACTTAAATTAAATAAGAATTTGAAAAAACACATTTTCTTCTATGATGTTTTAATGGCCCCATGGGCAGGATACTCTAAAATCTTTAAAGTCACTTGAATTATGCTTAATGAGTTTTGAGGTGAAGAGTCTCAAGGGTAAAATAGTAATTTTAGATTTTGGTGCCTTAATCAAACTTTAGGATTAACCAAAAGGAAAAAATGGGTAATTTTGATCCTAATGAATTTCTTTGGATGATTGAAATATAATGGGTAAAAGGTAGAAACCAATTTGTCACATTTCAATGATAAGAATAAAATTACAACTTGTTAAATTATCAAAACTTGGAAGTTGATCATAATCAAATGATCAAAATCAAATGATTCAACTTGGAAGTTGATCAAAATCAAATGATTCTCAAGTGATGGGCTTAAGTTAGAAGGATGATAATTCACTTATTGATAGCCCACAATTTGGATGATATGATCTTTCAATAAGAATATGTATCACTTAAATTTAAAATCTTAATGATTTTCATATTTTCCCCCTGAGATTGTTAAGGGCTTGGTAGTGATCTAGGCTTGATAATTGAATTCATTTGATAGGATTTAGAAGGAAAACATGATTGATGATAAACACTTCTGAGCACTACAAGCCTAACCTTGATGGTGGGTACATAATCTTTAATAACTCAAATTTGCCTTAGGGGCATCCAGTCACATAACCTTTAAGTGAAATATTAACTGATTAATTAAGTACCCTATCTTCGGGATGATTAAAATGTCAAGGTTCAATGAGCGATGGGTTGATTTTTTTAATTTGACATGGGATGTTTCATAGAGCAATATAATAAGTTCAAAGTGAACTCAAATGTTTCAAGAGATCTTTAAAGAAATTCAGAGTCATTCCCCGAATACTTCGAAATCTTTTGAAGAGTTTAGAGGACAACTTTAACTTGTTATATCTTGTTCTAAAATCATCCACTAAGAGCTTTTAGGACTCAATATGTCATAGTTTGGGGTTTGTTAGAAACACCTTCAACCACTCTTAAATTTCCTATGAAATTATATACCTATTGCAAGTTCTGACGTTTCAGCAAGAATGCCAAGAAGATGACAAGTACGCTTTTACAGTGTTATTTTATTTCGGTCATTTTACTTTCTACAATCTACTTTTGTTCCAAATATTATAATTGCTTGGTTGTGCACTTCACTTTATTTGAAAAATAAAAACAACCTTTCAAAATTTAATAAACATTTTCAAAAACTTAAAACAATTTGTTTCAAAGGTGACCATAAATTTTTTGAAATGTCACTAAACATAAAATATCATTTTGAATTTACGGGAGTCCCTCGGAGGAGGTAACCTACGATTGCTAATAAGATCTCCCCGGTTTAAAAGGGTTTCACAACTCATTTAAGCTAAGTAAATTCAAAATAAAATAGTGATGCCGGAACGAGGTAACTGAATGAGGGAAATGTGGGATCCTAACCAGTGTCACTCTAATCAGCTTTAACCCCCTCTAATTGAACTTTTAACTTGTCATTTAAACCTTTAAACCTTAGACTTTAGGACTGCTACTTCGTTGAGGAGCTTGGAGCTAGCTTTATGGATAGCCTTCTGTAATAGCACAAGGAGCTACTACAACTCTTCTTTCCTTATAATTAAAAAATAAGCCATAGGATTTCAAGGTTATCCGCCTAGTGCGACATAAATCCTCAACTTTTTCTTTATGCCTTTGTATAGCCCTGCTATATAATTTAAGCCTTAACTTGCCCTAAGATTCTCGAGGTTGTCATTTGTCATGACCTAAATTCTCACATCTTCCAAACTATCTGTGTGATCGTCTCACACGAATGTAAGCCCTAATTAATAAAATTGGCAGGATGAAACACTTAATTCCTTCTCGAAATTGAAGCCAAACCATATGTTAGCTTGGGAAGTCACTGAGGTTCTCCCATTGAGGTTCTCCTCATAATTCATGACATTGCCTAGTTCTTCTTCCTTTGAATTCAAAAATAAATGTTTCAAATTTGAGCCATTCCCATTTCACACCTCTTTGTCCAATCTCTTAAAAAATTCTATCCTTTAAAATTCTTGAAGGCAATATCTGTTGGTTTTATCGAGAGTTTTCTTAGGTGACTTTGATTATCTAAGATGTAATTAACTATAGGGCTTGCCCCTATAAGAAAACTCTCAAGAACCTAGCTTAATATAAACTCTATTTAATTTTTTGTATTAAATATGGAAACTTGTCGGTCAACATAAAAAATGGTTTTTTGTAGACTTAAACGGATGTCATAAATTTGTTAGTTTATTTAATCGAGCCTTTTCAGTAAGTAGTGCGTTTACCCTTCGGGATATGCATTGCTTTTGGTATTAGGCTCATTTATTTAAACTTCTAAGGATATGAGATTGGTCTAGTTATATATTTTCAAAATTTAAAATACTAATTTTTTTCCCAAATTAAATATATATAACAAATTAAGTCGCACATCAGGATTCCTATTCCGGCAACCGACAACTTCTAATTTGATTACTGAAACAAATTATATTTAATGTGCGCTAGATGAAATGTAGTTAAAGAATTAAGTTAGTAAAACTAATTGCTAAACTTCAAAATTAAACTTATAGAGACTAAACGGAGTTTTGAAATGAAGAGTTCAAATTTAAGAAAGCATCCTTCCCCATATAATGAGCTTATGGAATGCGAAGAAATTAAAATCATTTAAAAATACATATTAAAATTGTATTGTGCCAAATGGAAACAATCATATTCTTTACCATCATAGAGTGCATAAAGAACATTATCTAATCCAGGGTTTGATCTCTAAATTTTTTGTTAGGTTGAGAAGGTAATAGCTCTCACTCCAGAGCTCTCACTTCTCCCTCGCCTGAGGGCTAACAATATTTGTTTAGTTTCCAAGCAACTGAACCAAATTGAGGATTTTAATCTGTCACCTTAAAATCTCCAATTCTGTGCCCATCAAAGTATATTTACTTATTTATTTGCACGCAACCCCATGGATTACATTCTCACCCATGAAATTGAATGTGACTCTTGACTTGTTGTAGAAACCATAGCTCTTTTGGATCAAATGTTTCTCAATAAATTTTAACTTTTTAATTGGATGTAAATGAATATCAGAGTTTGAATCATCACAATTTTTTGACATTTAAAACTTTAAAACAAAAATAGTTCTTCACAAAACTATATCTCAATGTAGGGAGAAAGATAAAGAAGACTACTCATAATTCATGAGAAAGATACGAAAAAACACGGATTTCATCGGATTTCATATATAAAAAAAATAAGTAAAGAAAAGAACACAACTTATCTCACACTCTTTCTCAAGCAAATCCCTAAAGGTTTCCATCAAGCACTTTCTCTCTTTACAATCATACTCAATTCTCTCTTAGAAGTGTAATGAAGAAGAAATCTCTAACCTTACCTCGCCTCTTACAAACCTAGATGGAAATACTTCTCTTTCCCCACTTGCTAAAACTCTCTCACTATCTCATGTCAAAATTCCTTCCTTTTTCTCATGCCCACCTTTACTTTTCTTTTCTCATGCCCCCTTCCATTTTCTAGAATCTCCTCTTTTAATTTGGGCCGAAAAGAAATTCAAAATTCCCTCTAATTTTTTCCCCAAAAGTCATACCTTTTTGCACCAAGAAATAAGTCCCCTTATCGAAGAAACATATATCTTCATTAGAGAGCCTTCAAAAGTGTCTAGATGAATTAAACCACTCTATGAGATGTTTGAAATGTTTGGAGCCTTCAAAATCCACTTAAAAATAGCCACAAACCGACTTACTCCATCAAAATTCGTCTTCGGTGCTTTTGGCACCAGCCTAATGAATTATGCGATGTTTTTTAGATATTGGCACCTCTTGCGCCGCTTAGTGGAGTCTGCACTGTTTTCTAGATTCTTGCATTTCTAGCGCCAATCTGATGCCTCTGGCGCCACATCTCTGTAAAATGGCACCTCTAACGTAAGGATCACAAAATTCTCCATTTTTGCTCCAAATTTCCTTCTTTTTGCTACAAGGATCACAAAATTCTCCATTTTAGCTCCAAACTTCCTTCTTTTTGCTACTTTTTGCTCCAAATGTCTAAAATTGATACCTGCAATACAAACAAGCAAATACCGTTCTTCAAAGTACAATATCACCAAAATAAACATAAATTGTACACATAAAATAGTATATTATTTTGGTGTATCATATATCTTGAAGAGAAACTCTAAATGGTTGAAGGGAGGAAGAATCACCTCCAGGACAAGTGGTCGGACCCACATTCAAGGAACATCATCCTTGTTCATTCTAGAGAAAAATATGTGTCTTGGAGGAAAGAGTTTGTATCATAGAAATAATGAAATTGGTGCCAAAAGGGGTGAATAAATCACCATTTAGTAGTAGATCTCCACCACCAACTCATGAGATAGCCCAACAAACACCGTTAATAATTCAATGTCAAAAGCTATGGTAAAAAACCTACACAATTAATGATAGGGGGCACATTTGGGATAATAAAATTATTATTCATATCACATAAATAATGGGCATGCTATGAATGAGTGTAGCCGCATTCATAGTTTTATCAAGGATCTGATTAGATTCAAGAAGCTAAAGAAATTTATAGCACTCAGAGCAATCAACAATGTATAAGAGAAGACTCTAATAAAAATAGATTATAATGAACTCACTCATAATCATGGAATCTACATCATAGGTGTTGTTTCAATAATTCTTTGTAAGATGTAATTGAAGCCTCTAGCCAAACCATCCTATAGTGACTCTACTCCGGAGAATTATGCATAATATCCTCATCCCAATGATAGATCATGCATCACCTACTTATCATCTTCACAGAATAAGATCTTCTTATGAAGGCCAATCCCTGTAGTGCTGCCATTTTAGTATCAACTTTGAGTACCAACTATCAAATTAGTAGTATCCCCATTGACTCAAAACGCTATATAAATATTCTATTTAAATCTATTTTTGATACAAATGAATTTAGGGATCATTCTCTTATTGGTTATATCTTTTCCACTTTATGATTTATCTGGTGAGAAGAAGGAGAAACTTGTGGCTTAAACCTTAAAAATCACTTGTGGCAAAGGTGATAAGCATTCCATTAATTTGATTGACTTCATCATAGTCAACTAGATAATAACCTACAATTTTATCTTAAGTTGTCCTCTCCTTAATACATTTGAAGTCATCATCTAAACATACAATAACAATAAAATTTTCAATCGATGGGGAGGTAATCACCGTTTAAGATAATTTGGAGCAGTCCCTTACCTGCTACCTACATATTATGAATAACAAGAACTAGGAAGATATAGAATTGGAAACAACCTAAAAGCCAATAAAAAATTGTGGAGATACCTATTGCTGGAGAAACTAGTTAATTCTTTCAACTAAGCATGCCATTTTGATGCATGTTATAGTGATGAGCTCATCATTAGACATCCTAATTATCACGACATATTCACTTGATCAGACAGAGAAATAATCTTTGTCATCGTGGATGTTTATTACCATCAATTGAATGTTAGCTCAATCGCTTGACATATAGAATAGAATATGTGATCAATCCTGCTCACATGTTGGAAACCATTTAAGAGGAGGTGAAAAAGTTATTAAAAGATGCCTACATTAGAGAGGTGCAATACTCACACTGAGTATCTATCATGTTGATAGTCCTAAAGTTAAATAAAAAGTTAAACATGTGCATTGACTTAAACAGTCACAACTTAACCTAGTTAAAAGACAGTTGCACCTTACCATGAATTGATGCACTAGTTTTCTTGACAGTTAACCATTTGATCATGAGTTGCTTTGATACCTTCTTTTAATACCACAAAATCAAGATGCAGAACACAAATGCTAAGAATATCATACTTATAATTAGACAGGGCATGTTTTATTATAATGTAATGCTCATTGGGTTTAAGAACATAAGTGACATTTATCCTATAATGATGGATGTATTCTTTACTAACCAGAAAGAAAAAACATGGAGTTTATATCAATGATGTCCTTTATAAGACTAAATCATCAAAAGCATATAAAAGACTTTTAAAAAAATCTTGAAACTTTGAGAAAATATAACATAGAATTGAACACACTAAAGTGCACATTTGGAGGCAGGGTAGAAATATTCATTAGGATATATGTTAATGCTTAAAGAAATCAAAGCTAATCTTATGAAAGCTAAAGTATTCATAGACATGCCTAACACGCTGAAACTTATCAGGATGTAAGTCGGTTATACAACGTAAGAGATATGCCCATGAAATTTTGCTCAAGATTAAATTGAGCAAAGTCTATCTATAAGTGAAGGATAATCTGGCCTATACAAGGCACATTACCCGGATCACGAGAAAAAAATTATTAATTAAAGATGGGGGGAGAAGTTATCCCCAACAGAGTCGTCAAACTCATGTTGACCGCTTTTATTGTTTATTGTCATTGAACTTCATTCATGTTAGTTAAATTTGGTGCCATTATCATTGTAGTTATCATGGAGTTGCCAATTTATCTTCTGTTATGTTACCCTATTCTCTTGATAATTCTTCAACTAAGAGATGAAAAATTGGAGAACTTTGGCAGGCAATAATAGGAACAAACGAAAGAAGTGTATAGAAAGTGTTTATGGTGAATGTTCACATTGATAGCTTTAAAGCATATGTCTGAAATGATTTAAAGATACAGTTATGAATGAGACCTTACAAAAGCTGATAACCAGAGAGTTTAGGTTGATATACCTGTTCTAGAGCCCACACCTTCCTATAAGGGTAAGCCCGTATAGTTAATTACATCTTAAGTAGTCAGTACTACTTCAGAAAACCCCCGACTAAGGTTAATATTTGTTCTCAGAAAAATCAAATGTAGTTAGTAATGAAAGAAACATCAAAGTTCTTTTCTAAAGGTACTAGATTCCTAAGAATTCCAAAATATACTAAAGCCTTATTGGGTCTTTAATATTTTAATTGTGGTTCATCCTTTTGTTTCAGGTTTTGAATGTTTTTTCCTGCAAAATAAAGTTAGGACACACTAATAACATGTAAATTAAATTTAGGGTGACATCCGCCTTTTGTCTTTAGTAGCCCAGCAATAGAATGAAACATTATGTTTTTGTTCATTAATTTAGCAGCCCAGCAAAATAATGTTAGAATGAAACATTATGTTTTTGTTCATTAATTTAGTTTATTTAAATTTTTAGATGACCCAAACAAGATGTCTATGGCTCCATCATCCCGAGGTCATCGGGGTAACCTAGTTTACTTAGCCTAAGAAGTGGTAAAACCTACTCTTAGTAGAAGAACTTTATCAGCAACCATAGATTGCATCATCTAAGAGAATTTTGTAAACATAGAAAGTTGGGTTAAAGTTACATTTTTTGATCCTTGTTCATTACGGTTTCATTTCAATTTTGATATTTTTTTTCAGATTTTATGGGTTGAAAATTTTATGTTGCTAATTACTTCTTAGCCGATTAATTTTTTTTATTTTTTTTCATTTTTTTTTGTTTAGGATGACCAAATTAGGATCCTATGGTTTCATTGTCTAGGGTTCATTGGGGTTGGCACTTTACAATTTGATTTGTAACGAGTGACTGGAAGGTAGTTTGTTAGGAGCCATGAGTTGCCTTCTCCAAAATACCTTCAAATCAAGTTTTATTTTTTTGTTCAAGTGTAAGTTTTAATGTCTTTTAGGATGAATTTTATGTCATTTCATTTAGGTTGATTGAATATTGTAGCCCAAACTGTTCCCGGTTGACGTGAAGTACGTTTTTATTTTTGAATGAGAAATAAAATCCCTCCTTGGCTTTCAGTCACATATGCCTATATTAGTATATTTTAGGTTAAAGTAATCTAAGTTGAAACTCCGAATAATCCAAGTTAGCCTAAGTGAAAATGGTTTTCCCTTAGACCATCTTTAAACTCGTTTAACTCGACTTAATTTTAATTGGATTGACTCAAGTTGACCTAGTTTAATCAGAATCAAACTAGTATTACTCAGCTTAAACTAAAATAAAAATAGTGGACAAACACCCAACATCCAATCCAAAAAACTAAGAAAAGAAACATACCAAAAACTCCAAATTTAACCATGGTAAGTCCAAAACAGTTAAAAGGCAAAAGATGGGGAAGCAAATCAAACTCTCACATAAGGAGATTCCAGTAAGTCACTTTGAATAAGAGTGTGCAATGAAAGGGGAGGAGTATCCCAAACTAAAGCACTTTGCACTCTCCATTTAGCCAACCAATCTGCAGCCAAATTCCCCTCTCTATAAATAGAAGAGTACTGAATGTTAATGTGATGCATCTCAATCATATGCCACATCCTTCTCAACAAAGATATAATGTACCAAGGATGTTTGAGTTTAGCCATGAGCATATTAAAAAAAAGTTTCAGAATCTATTTCCAAAAAAAAAATGTGATTTAATTGTAGAGAGGAAACAGTCTGTAATGCAGCAATGACAACATAAGCCTCAGCCTCCAGAGATGAAGTGGCCATACAAGCGGAGCAAAAAAGGCAACACACTTACCATATTCATCACGAATCAGCCCTCCCATACCAGTGTAAATAGTTGAAAAACTTCCATCAATATTAAATTTAAACTAGCCATGAGGGGGTGGTTCCCAATTAATCAATATGGGCTTCCTACCCTTACCCATAGTGGGAGATGCTGGCTTGCCATTAAGCAATTTTCAAGTCTTTTGAAAATGAGCCACAACTAAAACAGAAATGGTGGAAGGAGTGTGGAAGTGGGTTTCATATTTTTAACTATTTCTAGCCATCTAGATAAACCATAGCACAATAATAAGAGAATAGTAGAGTTGTTTAAAAGAAGGGTCAAAATCCTTCCAAACCCCCAAGACAGATTTTAAAGTCAAATTTAAGGGCCAAACGATACCAAAATAGCACCCAATACGATGCCAAACCTCTTTAGCAAAGGGGCTTTCAAAGAATAGGTGTTTAATAGATTCAACTTCCTTTTCATAGTTATAACAAAAGGAGGCAAGTTTTAACCCTTTCAGTTTAGGAATATCATCAAGAGGGAGAAAGTTATGAAAAAATCTCCAAATGATATATATATATATATATATATATATAATATTAACATCTTTAAATAGAGTAGGCCAAAAAAATCCATATTGTAAAATTCTATGAGCAGTTCGATCAATCCCAAAATTACCCCCATTTTCAGAATCATGACCTTTTTGAATTATTTCTTTAATTTCTTTATAAGGTACATATCTCCGCATAAATATATCTTTGCATTGTTTCTACAAATATGGGTCATCCCAAAAGTAAAATTTTGCATCATGCATAATTTTTTTCTTTTGTTGCTTTGTCAATCCATATGGTAAAATACCACTAAAAATGTAGTTTAAAATATCAACATATTGATACACCTAAAATATATAGTGTTTTTGGATACATTTTTATACCTATTTTTGAGATATCGCGCTTTAATGAAAGGTATTTTTGTGTTTTTCTTGCAGATACAGGTCAAAAGGGTGAACAATGCTTATAGGAGCAAAAAAGGATCAAATTTGGAGCAAAAAGGTGAAAAATGTGCAAAAGAGTTTTGGCTCTTAGGCTCCAGATCTGACGCTTAAGCGCTGGTTAAACAGAGAAGGCCGTGCGGCTCCAGATCCGACGCTTAAGCGCTGGTTAAACAGAGATCAACTTGACTTTTATTATAATTTACATTGTTACATAAGACTTAAGCGCCAGTGGGAGTTATTGGGCGAGTAAATTTGGTTTCTACAAATTTTGAAGAGATTTTTGAGGCACCCATGGGCTTAATAGGTGGTTATAGGGCTTAATAGGTGGTTATATCATGAAAGGATGCATCTCTTAGGGAAATACATCGAATCTAGACATATTTTGAAGAGAAACCAAGGCACCTTTTGAAAAATTATAAAAGAAAGAAGATTGGGACTTTGAAAGAGGTCATGAAAGTATTGGAAAGTTTTAAAGTTCTCATTTGGGGAGTTAGTTCAGAGAGATTTTCAGGCATCATTTTTAATGTTATTTTATCCTTTTTGTTATTTTATTTTGAGTGATTGTAAAGAAAAGAGAATCAAAGGAACTTCAAGAATTTGGTGGAGGACTTGAGATAAGTTTTTTTCTTTCTGTTTTGCGACTAATTTTGGTTTTAATTGAGACTTGTTGTTAATTTGATAATGATTTCTTCTTTTAAACTAAATCGTGATTTTGTTTTCTACATGGATTATGAGTAGTTTCTTTATATTTCTTCTTAAAATGATAATTAATTAAGTTTTGGACATAAGTTGTGGAAAGTATTGATCTTCAATGATGGAAGAAGTTGTGATGATTTAAATCCATGCACTTCATTTACTTCTTGATTTAGTCAATCCATATGTTAAAATTTGTTGTAAGAACATGTAAGAACCGGGCTGGTATTGTCTCAGTCAACAATTGAAAAGAATCACATGAGGTTGTATGAATGATAATGTAGTTCATATAATTGAGTGCAAATAAATAGGGAAA
>NW_018253071.1:37844-46960 GCF_001263595.1 Phalaenopsis equestris
CAAAAATCATCTTTAGTTTAGATAATTATCTTTTTATTAAAAATAGAAAGTTTGTTGTTCAATAGTGCATATTGCATATTCTCCCTGTGGGTTCGATATTCAGGTCTTAAACAAAAAGTCCTATATTACTTGATAACGATACGTATACTTGGTAATATGCCAATATACATAAATTAAAAGTTAAATTCTTATTTTTCTTCAAGATCAAGTTTTTGGTTTTGTTGCAAAGTAAGGAAATATAAGTGAAATATAATCAGAATTATTGTTGTACTTTGCATATTAGCAGTATCCAGGGATCACATACCATGATATTTCCCATTCTTTAATAGTATAAAGTTGTTCATCATGAAAAGTTTCATTAATTTCTCTTTTAAGGTCAAATGTTTCTTTCTGTTCTAACCTAGATAAATGATCAACTATTTGATTATCAGATCCTCTCCATCTACTACCACAAAATCAAATTCTTGCATCAGAAGTACCCATCTAATTAATCTTGGTTTCATATCCTTCTTTTACATCAAATAATTCATAGCAGAGTGGCCTGTATGCACATTACATTTAGCTCTAATCAGATATGACATAATCTTATCAAAAGCATAAACAATTGTTAATAACTCTCTTTCAGTAATAGTATAGTATAATTAATTTAATAGTATAATTAATTTGAACATCATTTAGATTTTTACTAGCATAGTATCTTACTTTAAAAATTTTGCCATATCTCTGCCCAAAAACAGCTCCAATTACATAGTCACTTACCTCACACATTAGCTTGAATGGTTTCTCCCAATCAGGTGAAACAATTATAGGAGCAGTGATTAATTTTTTCTTTAATGTTTCAAAGGCATTATGACACTCTTGATTAAAATCAAATTTGGTGCCTTTTTTCAAAAGTTTGCATAAAGGCTTTGTAATTTTTGAAAAATCTTTAATATACCACCTGTAAAAACTAGCATGTCCTAAAAAACTCCTAACTCCTCTTACAATAATAGGTGGAGGTAGGTTAGCTATAACTTGATTTTTTGTCGGATCTACTTCCATATCATTTTCTGAAATTTTATGCCCAAGTACAATTCCTGTTACAACCATGAATTGACATTTTTCCCAGTTTAATACTAAATTTGTCTTTTCACATTGTTCTAGAACTTCCTCTAAATGATTTAGACAAATTTCAAATGAAGTTCTAAATATAGAAAAAACATCCATAAGGACTTTTATCTCTTTAACAATTAAATCACTAAAAATTGACATTATACATCTTTGAAATGTCGTAGATGCATTTCAAAAACCAAAGGGAATTGACGAAAAACAAAAGTACCATAAGGACTACTAAATGTTGTCTTTTCTTGATATTTCATAGCAATTGGTATTTGACCGGTATATCCATCGAAAAAGAAAAAAATATTTGTGCCCAGTTAGCCTATCCAACATTTTTTCCAAAAAAGATAATGGAAAGTGATCTTTCCTGGTGTCTAAATTAATTTTCTATAACCAATGCAGATTCACCAACCAGCTTTTCTTGATCCTTCATAGCAATTGGTATTTGACCGGTATATCCATCGAAAAAGAAAAAAATATTTGTGCCCAGTTAGCCTATCCAACATTTTTTCCAAAAAAGATAATGGAAAGTGATCTTTCCTGGTGTCTAAATTAATTTTCTATAACCAATGCAGATTCACCAACCAGTGACTTACCTTGTTGGTATTAATTCATTATTCTCATTTATCACAACAGTCACACCCCCTTTCTTAGGAACACATTGAATTGGACCCACCCAAGCACTTTCTGAAATAGGATAGATTATTCTAACATTTAACTATTTTAAAATATCTTTCTTAACAACTTTTTTCATCATAAGGTTTAATCTCCTTTGAGGATAAACTTTTTGTACATGATGTTCTTCCAAAAAAATTTTGTGCATACAAATTGAAGGACTGGTTTCTTTAATATCAACTAACATCCATCCAAAGGCTTTCTTATATCTTCTTAAAAATTCCAACAACTTTTGTTCTTGTGTTTCAGTTAATTCTGAGAATTCAGTAACAAGTAATGTGGATAAATCTCCTAAAAAGGCATATTTTAAATGTGTAGGAAGTGTTTCCATTTCTAGTTTATGAGGTTTTACAATCAAAGAAATCAAACTTTTATTTTTTATCCATAGAATCTAACAGTTAAAATTGTTCCTAAAGATAACCATTTCTTTGTTACTCACTTCCATAAATTTATCTTGAATTATATCCTCATCCTCATACTCCAAATATTCTTCTTCAATTTTCATTTCAAATGTATTTGTGAAATATTCATTGCTTATATAATCGTTAATATCCATTCTGAAGCATTCTTCATCTCTTCATTTTGTTGGCTATCTCATTGACTTTATACTATTAAATGTAACTTCTTGATTGCTGACTCTCATTGCTAAAGATAACCATTTCTTTGTTACTCACTTCCATAAATTTATCTTGAATTATATCCTCATCCTCATACTCCAAATATTCTTCTTCAATTTTCATTTCAAATGTATTTGTGAAATATTCATTGCTTATATAATCGTTAATATCCATTCTGAAGCATTCTTCATCTCTTCATTTTGTTGGCTATCTCATTGACTTTATACTATTAAATGTAACTTCTTGATTGCTGACTCTCATTGTTAATTCTCCTTTATGCACATCTATCAAAGCTCTTTGAATGACAAGAAATGGGCTTCCTAAAATGTAAAAATTTCTTTATATTCCCTTATATCTAACATAATAAAATCCACAAAAAAGATAAATTTATCAACTTTGTCCAAAACAACTTCTATAACTCATTTAGAATAGGTAATTGAATGATAAACTAACTGAAGAGTTATAGTACTAGTGAAATTTCTCCTAAACCCAACCTTCTAAAAATTGATAGAGGCATAAGATTAATACTTGCTCTTAAATTACATAAAGCTTTTCCAAAAAATCTTTTGCTAATAGCAAATGGAATACTAAAACTACCATGACCTTTAAGTTTTTTAGGATTGTTTTTCTAAATTTTTGTGCTAGCAACAGTCTCATTATTTGTAAACTTACTTTTTTATTAAGTACATCCTTCATAAACTTCACATAGCTTGGTATTTGTTCAAGAGCTTCAATAAATGGAACGTTTATTGTCAATTTCATCAATATTTCTAAGAATTTTGTAAATTGGTTATCTCTATTATACTGCATCAATCTTTGAGGAAATGGAGGTGGTGGTCTTTCTACTATAATTTTCATTAGTTTAATAGGATATTCTAACTCAAAATGAAAATCTACACTAGACTTTTCATTTTCCACCCCTTCTTTTTTAACTTTAATCTTTTTTCAAACTTTTGTTTCCAATTTTTTTTCCACTTTTCAGTTGAACAACCTTAATTATCTCTTTGTTCTAATTTTTAGGATTAACTTCAACATTACTAGGCAAACTTCCTGGAGGTCTATTGTTAAGAGCAGTAGCAATACAACCCAACTGATCTTTCATGTTTCTAATTGCAGCTCCTTGACTTTGTAATTGTGCTCCCATTTGCAATATTAATTATTCCATCGATAATTTCTTCTCCTTACTCTATGAATTGCTATTAAAACCTGAAGGGTAATAAGGTTTATAGTTAGAATTTCCCTGATTGTTGGAGTTTCTCAATGTGTTTGTAGTGTTGTTCCCCCATTGGGATTTACAACATTAGAGTTATTGTTACTCCAACTGAAATTTGGGTGATTTTTCTAACTAGGATTATAATAATTAGAACAAAGATTATTAGATTAGTTGTTTATTGCATTTAAAGTTTCATATGAAGATTGAGAATCTATCATTTGTCCCAATGAATTTTCCTCAAGCACAGGAGGTGTCTGAGAATAATTCATTCCATGCTAATCTATCTTCTTTAATATTGTAGTAATTTAAGCAGCCAACATAGATATTGCATCAGAATCATGAATACTAGTTACTCTTTTTGGAATTACCCTTTCAGAGGGCAATTGAAAATTATTAGTAGTCATCTCTTCAATTAAAGAATATGCTTCATCAAATGATTTTGACATTAATTATCTGATTCACCAGCAACAACGTCAATTATAGATCTAAGAGATCTAACCAGTCCATTATAAAAAATTTGAATTATTATTTGAATTATTAACCAATATGTAACCAATATGGTAATGCATGGTGTGGAAATTTCCTAAGGAGATCTTTGAATCATTCCCATGCTTCATAAATTGATTCTCGTTGAAACTGACAAAAAGATGTAATATTATTTCTAAGCTTAGCAGTTTTTTATGGTGAGAAATATTTATAAAAAAAATTTTGTGATAAATCTCCCCAAATTTTGATAGATCCAGGTGCTAACAAGTTTAACCACATTGCACCTTTATCCCTTAATGAAAAAGGAAAAATTCTAAGTCTGATGGCATCATTCGACACTTAATCATATTTAAATATAACACACAATTCTAGAAAACTAGTAAGTTGTAAGTTAGGATTTTCAGTCAGTGCTCCCCAAAACAAATTATTTTGTACCATTTGGATAATAACAGGTTTAAACTCAAATTAATTAGCAGTGATAGTAGGGTTTTGTATACTCAAATGAATTCATCTTCTATAGGATTAACATAATCTCTTAAAAGTCTCTGATAATGTTCATTTTCAATTCCATGATTATTTAAGTTAGCAGCCATTTTGTTCAAATTTTCTAACTCTTTTTTAATTTTTAAAATATTCTAATAGTTCTTTCTAACTCCAAATTGTAAGGTACTTAACCTTCAGATCTTAAACTATGCATACACAAACACAACAAGCAATTAAAATAAGCAAACACACTAAAATATAAAATATTTAATTAAACTACAAAAAGTTTTTATTTCAAATAAAGTATTCTAAAGTATAAAGTAATTTACCGTTACTCATCGATAACGCACCAAAAACTTAATGCACAATTTTTGTGGTGTGTTGTAAGATCTTTTAATACTATAATACACACATGACAACACAAATAGTAAATATGTAGTTCAATCACAATAAAAATCAATTGAGTATAAATACTTTTATATTTAAAATCCTTAAGTAGCTAAACAATAATAATAATGCAAGTATACGTATCGCTCAAGTAATAAAGGGATCTAATGGAGTCATAAGTATTGATCCCACAGAGAGTTGGAAATTCTAATGTTTATAACGTTAAACACAATATTCAAAATATAAATACTTAAGTAAGAAAAATAAATCTGAAGTAAATTTAATGTATGCTAAATGAAATTCAATTAAAAGAAATAAGTTAACTAACTATTTTCTAAACTTTAAAGTTAAACTTACTAAGACTAAACAAAGTTTTATAATGAAGAGTTCAAATTTAAGAAAGCATCCTTCCCATTTACAATGAGTTTATGGTTTATGAAATAATTAAACTCTTTGAAATTATATATAAAATTGTATTGTGCCAAATAGAAGTAATCCTATTCTTTACCCTCTTAGAGTGCACAAAGAACATTGACTAATCCAGAGTTTGGTCCCTAAATTCGTGGTTAGGTTGAGAGGATATTGGCTGACTCTAGAGCTCTCACTTCCCCCTCCCTTGAGGGCTTATAATCTCGCTTTAGTTTCTAAGCAAATGGAATAAATAAGCAATTTTAATTTGTCACCCTAAAATCTCCAATTCTACGTCCATCAAAATATATTTCCATATTTATTTACACTCAATCCCATGGATTACATTCTCACCCATGAAATTGAATGTGGCTCTTACCTTGTTGTAGAAAGCATAGAACTTTTCAATCTTAAGTTTCTCATCAAAT
This sequence comes from Phalaenopsis equestris, assembly GCF_001263595.1. NCBI lineage: Eukaryota > Viridiplantae > Streptophyta > Magnoliopsida > Asparagales > Orchidaceae > Phalaenopsis > Phalaenopsis equestris. The sequence goes on from NW_018253071.1 coordinate 43,640, forward strand.
TATAACATTTCAATTGGCCATATTAAAAAGTAAATGAAGATAAAAGTTCAAATCATCATAATTTATTGACATTTAAAACCTTTCATTATGAAATTAATTCTTCACAAAACCATATCTCATTGTAGGGAGAAGGATAAAGAATACTACTCAGAATTCATGAGAAGAATACAACAAAACATAGATTTTATACCTAAAAATAAGTTTACAAAATAAAAAAAGGAAAGAACACAACTTATCTCACACTCCTTCTCAAGAAAATACCTTGAAGTTCCCTTTAATAACTTTATCTCTTTACAATCACACAAAATTTTTTCTTAGAAATGTAATGAAGAAGAAATCTCTCACCTTACCTCTCCTATTACAACTCTAGAAGAAAATCCTCTCTACTCCACAACTCTCTCTAACGCCACCCTTAGATTTCTCCTCATCCAAACCTCACGCCCGCTCCTCCCCCTCCTTTTACTGACTCTCTAAACTCTCCTCTTTTAATTAGGGCCAGCCTTCCCTTCCAAATAAATTCAAAATTCCCTCCTTTTTCCTAAAAGCCACACCTCTTCACATCTAAAGACAAGGCCCTTCATCCAAGAGACATATCTCTTCATTCATAGAAATCTGTTAAATCTCATATATGTTAAAATTAAGTTAAAATTTGATCAATTTATTTTTACTCCTATTTTTAAATTTTGTACTTGTATATTTAGGACATGAAAATTCTTGTAAGCATGTTATTCTTAGTTTTCATTCTTGTCTATGTATATAATATGCTAAAATGTTTTATCTTATTAAAAATTTAAGTTTGGGGGGGTGAAAAATAATTTTCAAAACTTGAATTTTATTTATTCTCAAATGTGCTACAAATAAATTTGGTTTTGATTGAAAAAAAAATGATTATTCGTATGAACTTATACTAGAGAAGTAAAATTTTGAATATAGAAATTAGTAAGAAAATTTAGTTGAAACTTACAGTGATGAAGAAAAATTTAAAGTTAAAATTTTTTAGTGTAGAAATGATAAATATTGTGTAACTATCTATAGTAGGAGAAGTTTTGTAATTTTAAAAAATGTAGAAGGATTAGACTTTTATTTTCAATACTTAACGTTCTTTCATTAAAAATATTTTTCAAATCTATTGTTATATTCTTAAGTAAAGGATATATATCAAACCTTTACTTTAGGAAAGGAAGAGTGGAATTCAAAACTATTAAAGGCCTGTCCAGATATAACAATCCTCACTTGAAATCACTTGAGATAAAAAAAGGGTAAAGCATGTGTTAAATGAAATAGAAAAGAGAGTGAAGAATAGTATGTTAAAAATGGGAGGAGAAGCTAGAGGATTAGTGCCTAGTAAAAAATGGTTCCACATCTGATCTTTTTAAACTATAAGACTTGAGAAACTCTTATGATTAATGATATAATATAGTAAGTATAATTATTCTTAATAAAAAACTATAAGTGGGGGATATAATAAGTGGGGGACATAGAATGCCTAAAATCTATATTTGGTAAATCTACAAGTATTTTTGAACTATATAGGAACTCTTATTTTCAGCTTTTTCACATTAAAGATTTATAAACTCTAAGTTGGTCTCATTTACTAAAGTTTTTTTTGAAACTGGACTACTATATTTCTAGAAAAAAATTTAGAATATCCTAAAGAAACTCATTTGCATAATTTGCTTATTTTGGTTTTAAAAGATTGGAGTGTCACTTGAGGATAAGTAACGTTTTAAGTTTGAGAGATTTTGATATTGCTAAATATATGACATTTATGTACACATTTTTATATCTATTTTTGTAGATATTGTGCTTTAATGAAAATTATTTGTGTTTTTTTTCTGTCATGTACAATTAAATGAATGAAATATAGTGAAAGGAGTGAAAAATGATCAAATTTGGAGCAAAAATGAAGAAGGTGTGAAAATGAACTATGGCGCCTAAGCACCCAGGACTAAAGCTTAAGTGTTAGGAGACAAAGTAAGGCATGCCTAAGCATGGAAGAACTCGTGCTTACATGTTAGGTAGTTAATGATGAAAACTTAAGAAATTTTGGACGAATTTTGAAGGGGTGTTTGAAGCAACTCTTGGTAAAAACATGGACTACAGTTAATGGGCATGAAAATAAATTGAAATGACTCTTGGAAAGAGGCAACTCTTAAAAGATTCATTGAATGTGGACACATTTTGAAGAGACACCAAATCACCTTTTGGAAAATCATAAAAAGAACTTAGATTGAATTGAAAAGGGAGAAGAGATAGATAAAACACTTTCTTAAAGGGTAGAAAGTAAGGAGTTGTAGAATTTTTATTTAAGGCTTCTTCTCACATTTCTCATTCCTAGTGAAGGAGAAAGTGATTTAATAGTTCTAAGTAAGAATCCATTATAGTTTTTTAGTGAGATAGAGAGATTTTAACCCTCTAGGGTTGGGTGACCATACCTAGGGAGGACTGTAGGAGAAAGGAAGAGATTCAAAGGAACTTCAAGAGTTTGGTGAAGCGGAATTGGAGATAAGTTTTTATGTTTATGAAATCCTTTGGTGTTAATTTAAACTTCTTGTATTTTTACATGATTTTCACTTTTAAACTTAATTGTTGTTGTGTTTTCTCCATTAATTATGAGTAGTTTTCTTTATCTTTTTTCCTTAAAATGAAAATAATTAAGTGTTGGAAGGAAGTTGCGTGAAGTATTGATCTATAATGCTGGAATAAGTTGTGATGATTTAATTCTTGTACTTCATTTAGTTCTTGATTTGGACAAATGAAATGTTATTAATTATTTTGAGAACATGTAAGATCCATGATGGTATTGTCTCAGTCAACTAATGATAGAATCACATGAGATTATATGGACGAAAATGTAATTCATATCGCTGAGTGCAAATAAATAGGGAAATAAACTTTGAACGGTGTAGAGTTAGCGGACTTTAGAGTGATAAACTAAAGCCCTCAATTCAACCTATTTTGTTAGGTCCTGATACGAAAAATTAGCCCCCAAGTGGAAGAAGAAGAGGGAACTCTAGAGAGCTAGTATCTTCCCTAACTAGTCCTTCTTCAATACTATTCAACCTTTAAATTAGCCAATGTTCTTTATAGCATGTCCAATAAGCATAAATAATAATATTACTCGTATTTTGTACAACACAAATTAAATACTCACTACAGAATTCCTATACTTATTACTAATTCATAATAAGGAAAAATATATTTTATTTGTATGGCTTTCATCTTATAAAAATCTAGTTAAATTTAGTTAGTTGTTTATTTTATTTTTAATGATCAAAATTATTAAAAAGAATTGAACTTTCATTCCTACCATAGTATCTA
>NW_018253071.1:47013-84112 GCF_001263595.1 Phalaenopsis equestris
CAGTTCTCCCTGTGGGTTTGATATTTTGAGGCTTAATTAAAAAATCATATATTACTTCATAACGATACCTACCTATACTTGTGTAGTCAAAATATTTAAAAGAAAAGTGCACCAAGTTTTTGGCACCGTTGTAAAGAAAGAAATATAAATAAGGAGAACCAAGAAGTATACAAGAGAAAAGGGGATCATCGTCCTCCTTTTTTCTTCAGTAGCCCTACAAAACAAATTTAGTATGAAACATTATGTTTTTTGTTCATTAACTTATTTTATTTAAAATTTTCAAAGACCAAGTCAAGATGTCTATGGCTCTGTCATCCCAGAGTCATTGGAGTATTTTGGTTTACTTAGCCAAAGAGGTGTTCAAACCTATTATGACCAGAAGATTCTTTTCAACAACCACAGATTACATCGTACAAGAGATATTCATAAACCCGAATAGCTGGGTTAAAGTTATGTTTGATGATCATTTTTCACCATAGATTTATTTAAGTTTTAATGTATTTTTTGAATTGTAGTGGTTGAATAGTTTAGGTTGCTTATGAATTCTTAGCCAATTAAAACATTTTTTTTTTATTTTTGTCATTTATTTTGCTTAGGATGACCACATCAAGATCCCATGGTTCCGTCATCCGAGAATCATAGGTGTTTGCGATTTAATTAGTCACGAGTGACTGAAAAGTAGTTTTTTAGAAGCCATGGGATGCCTCCTCCGCAATACCTTCTCAAACCAAGTTGCATTTTTTTTGTTCAAGTTTAACTTTTTGTGACTTTTAGGATGAATTTTATGTCATTTCATTTAGTTTGATTAGGTACTATAGCCCAAATTGTTCCAAACTAAGGCTAAGTGTGCATTTGTTTTAGAGAAAGAAATAAAACCCATCCTCGGCCTTCAACCACCTATGTTTAAATTAGTTTAAGTTAGGTTAAACCAATCTAAGATGAAACTCTGAATAATCCAAGTTAACCTAAGTCATGTTCGTTCCCCTCATATTGACTTCAAACTCATTTAAGTCGACCTAGTTTAATCAAAATAATACTATTCCTACTCAACTTAAATTGATACTAAGTCAAGTTAAACCAAGTCATATTAACTTAGAAGCAAATCAGGTTAAACTAGACTGATCAAATCTAAATGCCCTAGTTCAACCAAGTTAAATTAGACTTAGATAAAATCCATGTTAATTTAAGTTTGACTTGTTAAGTCTAAGTTAGGTTAAACTTAAATAATTCCTTAGTTAAACTGAAATTGCAATTCAAGTCAGGTTTGAAACTGAGTTTCAAGTTGGATTGATTAGATTTTAAGCCTAATTAACCCAAGTAAAAAAGTTATATTTGAATTAATCTAAGTTAAGTTAGGTTATCCTAACAGGTTGGGGGTGTTTTAGATTAGCTCAAATTAGATTGGGTTGTCTAAAATATTGGGTTAACTTGAGCTAAATGGAGTTAGTCTGATGGTTTAGTTGGATTAGAATAACTTGTGGTAGGTCAGACTGACCTGGCGGATTAGTTAAATAGGATTAACCCGAGTTAGGTTGGGTTCGTCTGATGGTTTAGTTTGATTATGTTAACCCAAATAGGTCAGACTGACTAAGTGATTTAGTTAAGTTGGGCTGATCTGAGTTAGGTTGGGTTGGTTTGATGGCTTATTTGGATTAAGTTAGCCTGAGTTAGGTAGGGATGACCTTATGGTTTAGTTAAATAAGGTTAACCCAAGTTTGGTCGGGTTGGCCTAGTGATTCAGTTAGATTAAATTGTCTCGAGTTAGGTCAGGTTGACCCGATGATTTAGTTAAATTGGATTAACTAGAGTTAGGTCGAGTTGAACTGGTGATTCAGTTGAATTGGGTTAACCCGGGTTATGTTGGGTTGACCCAATGATTTGTGTGAATTGGTTAACCCGAATTAGTTCAGATTGACCTGGTGATTCAGTTGTTGAGTGAACCCAAGTTAGGTCAGGTTGACCTGGTGATTCAGTTAAATTAGGTTAACTTGAGCTAAGTCAAGTTGACTCGGTGATTTAGTTAAATTGGATTAACTCGAGTTAGGTCAAGTTGACCCAGTGATTCATATAAATTGATCTAACCTAAGTTAGGTTAGGTTGACCTGATGATTCAGTTAAATTGGGTGAACTAGTTAGGTCGGGTTGCTCGGTGATTTGGTTGAATTGGTTCAAGTCCAAGTTATGTTACACTTGGACTAGAAAGGGAATCTAATTTGAACTAGGACTAAACTAGGTTAGACTTAAGATAGTCTAGGCCGGGCTAGACCTAAAGGTAGTTCAATTTGAGCTAAGTCTAAATTTGGTTTGACTTAAGTTAGGTCTACGTTGGTTTAGACCTAAGGGTAGTTCAATTTGAACTAAGTCTAAGTTAGGTTAGATTTAGGTTAGGTCTAGATTGAAGTAGAGCGAAAGTTAAGTTCATTTTAAACTAAGTCTAAACTAGGTTAGACTTGGGTTAGGTCTAGGTTTAGTTTGTCCTATGATTAAGTTCAATTTGAACTAAGTCTAAATTAGTTTAGACTTAAGTTTCAGGTTCAATTTAGGTTGAACCAAAGAAATTTGGTTAAGTTTAACGTGAACTAGACTTAAGATTTAGGTTCAATGTGGGTTGAACCTAAAAATTTGAGATTGGGTTGGGTTTGGGTTAACGTGAACTAGACTTAAGATTTAGGTTCAATGTGGGTTGAACCTAAAAATTTGAGATTGGGTTGGGTTTGGGTCAGATCCACTTTTTAAGGTTAGGTTCAATTTGGGTTGAACCTTAAGTTATGGATGGGTATAATTTGAGTTAGACCCAAAGTTTAGGGATTGGGTTGAAAATAAAGTTAAACTTGGGTCTAGTTTGAATTAAACTCAATGTTTATGGTTAGGTTCAGTTTGGATTGAACCTAGTGTTAAGGTTGGTTCTAATTTGAGTTAAACCTAAAGTTTAGGGTTATGTCCAAATTGGTTTGGTCCTTGGGTTAGGTTCAATTTAGTTTAAACATTAAGATTTTAGGGTTAAGTCCAAGTTGTTTTGGACCTAAGGTTAGGTTAAATTTAAGTTGAACATAAGGATTTTATGGTTAAGGCCAAGTTGGCTTTAACCTAAGGTTTGGTTTAATTTATATTGTATTTAAGGATTTAGGGTTAGATTGGGTCTATGGTTAGACCTAACATTTTGGGTTTAGGTTGGGTCTAAGGTGGTTAGACCCAACATTTAGGGTTTAAGTTGGGTACAAGGTGGTTAAACCTAACCTTTAGGGTTTAAGCCAGGTCTAATGTGGACTAGACGTAAGAGTTTAGAACTAAATCTTGACCTGATTAGGCCTTAGCTTAATCCTAGTTAGGTTTAGTCTAATTATCAATCTATTGGGCCAAGCTTAGGTTAGGTTAAAACTAAACTAGGTTTATATTAAAATTAGACTAACTCTAGATTAGTATGGGAAAACTCATGGTAAAAAAGGGTTTTCATGTATTTAATCCCCTACAACCAATACTTAATATCTTAAACCAAGTTTTGGGAATAATTTAGGCAAAAGTGCGAATTTTCAATTTTACACTTTTGCTCTTAGATTTCTAAATTTTTATTTTAAAATTTTAAAGGGTAAAAGTTATTAATTTTTAATTTTATTACCCTAAATTTCTTAGCCAATTCCCATTTTGATTTTATATTTTAATTTCTAATTTTCTAATTTTTTATGATAGTTTTTAAAATAATTACAATATTGGTAAAAAGTTTGTCATTTTCATTTAATAGAAATCCCCTAACCTTGGAAAAATCATGGAATGTTCCCAAGGGTGGGGGAAACAATCCCTGCAAATTTTTTAATTTTTTGTTCTATATTTAATTTTTAGGAATTAAAATATTATATGGAGTATTTAAAAAATTAAAAATTAAATATAAGTTATTTTATGCCAATTTCATTTTTATGATATTCTCCTTTATTCCTTCGTTCAGAGGTATTTTTATTTTATTTTTATGATTTTTTTACACAAAGTTATGCAATTTTAAAGTTGCATTATATTATTTTGATTTTATTAATTTGGAAAAGGCAGAGTTTCCTTATTATCTAAGTGACATCTGATACACCTAAAATATATAGTTTTTTGTACATATTTTTATACATATTTTTGAGATATTGCGCTTTAATGAAAGGTATTTGTGTGCTTTTCTTTCAGGTACAATCTACGGAATGAAAAATGATAAAAGGAGTGAAAAAGGATCAAATTTGGAGCAAAAATGAACTAAGGCGCATAAACATACAGGATCGGTGCTTACGCACCAGTTAAATAGAGAGAGCTGCTCCTAAGCTCCAGGTACCCCGCGCTTAAGCGCCATAAGTAGTTATTTGATGATTCATTGAATTTGGATAAATTTTTGAAGAGGTGCTTAAAGAAATCGTTGGTAAAAACGTGGGAAATAGTTCAAGGACACAAAAATTCATTCAATTGACTTTTGAAAGGAAGCAACTTTTAGAAGCTTCATTGAATGGAGACACATTTTAAAGAGACGCCAAGGCACCCCTTAGATTTTTATTAAAGAAAACTTGAATCACCAAAGGAATAGGCCAGCCAATCATCATCCATCCATCCAAAGTAACCGCCATCGCCGCAGCCCATCGTTGCTGCCGTCGAGCACCTTTTCTTTTTTACTTTGAGTTTTAGTTTGTATTGTGAGAGAAGGAAGAAAATTCAAAGGAACTTCAAGACATTTCGTGGAGAGGATTTGAGATAAATGTTTATCTTTCTGACTACATTTGGTTTTCATTTAGACTTCTTACCTGTATGCATGATTTCTACTTTTAAACTCGAATGTGGTTGTGTTTTCTCCATAAATTCTGAGTAGTTCTCTTTATCTTTTTCCTTAAAATGATACGTGATTAAGTATTGAAAGGAAGTTGTGTGAAGTATTAGGCTTCAATATTGGAAGAAGTTATGATGATTCGAAGAAGTTGTGCTGATTTTAAACTTTGTACTTCATGTACTTCTTGATTTGGCCAATTAAGATGTTAATACCTTTCGTGAGAACATTTAAGATATGAGATGGTATTGTCTCAATCAACAAATGGCAAGAATCACATTTGATTTCATGGAAGAGAATGTAGTTCATGGGGTTGAGTGAAAATAAATAGGAAAATAAACTTTGAAGAGTGTAGAATTAGAGGACTTTGGAGTGACAGGCTAAAACCTCCAATTTGATTTATAGTTTTAGGGTGTGATACGAGATGTTAGCCCCCAAGTGGAGGGAGAAGAGGGAACTCTAGAGTGAGAGCTAGTATCTTCCCTACCTTACCCATCTTCAAGACTATTCAAACTATAGATTAGCCAATGTTCATTATAACATATCTAGTAAGGGAAAATAATATTATTGCTTCTATTTGGCACAACACAATTAGAACACTTTCATAACATAATTCCTATACTTGTTACTGATTCATGATAAGGAAAAAAAATATTTTGCTTTCATCTTGCAAGTATTTAGTTAAGTTAATTAGTTGCTTACTTTATTTTCAATTATCAAAAATTAAAAAAAAATTGATTTTTCATTCCTATTATAGCATCTAGAGTTTAATTAAGAATACTTTGTGAAGTAAAATTTTGTTATCTAATTTCTTTTGTTTTGAAAGTTGCATGTTGTTAATTATCCCTGTGTGTTTGATATTTGGGGCTTGATAAAAAAACCCTATATTACTTGATAACGATACGTATAATTGCGTAGTATCCCATATTAAATATTATGAATGTATTCTTATTTGCTTCATAGTGAAAAATTTACCTAGCTCTTGCTTGAGTTTAAGTTTTTGGCCTTGTTGCAAAGTAAGAATCATTATTAAGTAAATTAAGCATATAATCACATACATCACACTTTACATCTATCTAAGACATCAGGATCAAGTTTTTGGTGCCATCATCGGAGATAATTATAATTTTTTAAAGAAGTTTTTAGAAAGAAAAATTTTTATATTTTTATAAAGTCTTATTTAAACATTTAGATTTATGATAGTAATATTGTAGTGTTGTTTTTACATAAAGTTCTTGTATCTGTGTTTATTTTTTATTTTTTGTGGTTTTTAGTATTGTATGTGTAGTTCAGGTTCTACAAGACTTGTGCCTTACATTCTGAATTAAAAAGAACAATTAGAAAAACTAAAAAATTAAGAATTAGTGAAAAAATAAAAAAATTTCCACAAATGGCAAATCAAGACAATCAAACTGCTGAAGATTTTAGAGCTTGAAGAGATTATGCAAACCCTACGGTGGATGAAATTCATTATAATATTCAAAAATTCATTGTAGTGGATAATTCATTTGAACTTAAACCCACTATTATCCAAATAGTATCAAATAATCTATTTGGGGAGCGCCAACTGAAGATCCAAATTTACATCTTGCCAATTTCTTAGAATTGTGTGCTACATTTAAATATGATGGTGTATCAGATGATGTTAAAAGACTAAGATTATTTCCTTTCTCACTGAGGGATAAGGCTAAAATATGGTTACATTCGTTATCACTTGGATCTATCAGAAATTAGGGTGATTTAGCGCAGAAATTTCTTGCTAAATATTTTCCACCATAAAAAAACTACAAAGCTTACATAAAAATTTGCAAAGTTTAGAAATGATATTACATATTTTTGTCAGTTTGAAGAGGAATCTTTTTATGAAGCATGAGAACAATTTAAAAAACTACTAAGAAAGTGTCCACTCCATACTATACCAGATTGGTTAATAATTCAAACCTTTTACAATGGATTAGTTGGATCTCTTAGATCTATTATTTATGTCGCTGTTGGTAGTTCATTGATGTCAAAACCATTTCATGACGCTTATGCTTTAATTGAATAGATGGCTACAAATAATTTTTAATGGACTTCTGAAAGGGAAAATCTTAAGAAAGTAGCCAATATTCATGAAACTGATGCTTTTGTCATGTTATCAAATCAAGTTGCTGCAATTTCAAGAAAGTTAGACCAATTTGGAATGACTTTTTTCAACAAATTGCAATGATTGAAGATAATTCATTATGACAAACGGTAGACTGTCAAGCATCATTAGAAACTTTGAATGCCATAAACAACAAGCAAAATAACTCATATTCAAACTATTATAACCCAGGTTTGAAGAACCATCCCAACTTTAACCGGAATAATACTTTAGGTGGTAATAATCAGCAATGGGGGAACAACCAAGTAAACCATTGGGGAACTAGAACAACTAAGAGAATAATAATTAATGACCTACTTATCCTCCAGGTTTTAACAGTAATCCTCAATTTAAGGAGAAAAAGTTATCTATAGAAGAAGTGGTGTTGCAAATGGAAAATCAGTTACAAAGTCAGTTACAAAGTCAAGGAGCTACAATCAGTTACAAAGTCAAGGAGCTACAACTAGAAATATTGAGAATCAGTTGAGACAAATAAAAAATTCATTAAATAATAGATCCTAAGGAACACTTCCTAGTAATACTGAAGTAAAACCAAATACCAGAATAAAGAGCAAGTAAAAGCTGTTCAACTTAGAAGTAGAAGAGAATTGGAAGGTAGAGTTCAAAAAGAAATTGAAGTAAAGAAAAAAGAAATGACGAGCCTGAAGAGGAAACTACGAAAGGTTTAGAGAGACCTATTTCTCCACTTAAAATTGTCTTGGAAAAACCACCACCTCCATGTCGTCCATTTCCTCAAAGGCTCCATCAACAATTGTTGGATAAACTATTTTTAAAATTTCTGAAAATTTTTAAGAAGCTTATAATTAATATTCTATTTGTTGAAGCCTTAGAACAAAGGCAAATCCATGTGAAGTTTTTGAAGGATATTTTAACAGAAAAGGAAGTTCGAAGATATGGAGATTGTTGCACTTGGTGAGAAGTGCAGTGCTATAATTCAGAAAAAGCTTCCTACAAAGCTTAAAGATCCTGGTAGCTTTGTAATTCCATGTGCAAAAGGAGACAAATTTTATGGGAAAGCTTTATGTGATTTTAGTGTAAGTATTAACCTTATGTTCTTATCAATATTTAAAAGATTGAGATTATGAGAAATATCCCCTACTACTGTAACTCTGCAGTTAGTAGATCGTTGAATAACCTATCATAAAGGAATTTAGAAGATGCCTTAGTGAAAGTGGATCAATTGTGCTAGATATGGAGGAAGATATCTAGCACAATTGATATCTTAAGGGCAATTGTTCAAGATATCAATTAAAATAATTGATAATTATGCACATCAATGTTCAGACAATTACATTTAATATTTTCAAATCAATGAAATACCCTACAAAAGGTAAAGATGATGAATGCTATAGAATGGTTATAATAAGATATCTAAGTGAATGTCATTTCAAAACGACTTATAAAGAGAAATATGAAATAAAAGAGTTGGAACATAAGAAAGAAGAGAAATTAGATCAATAGATTTTTACAAGAAAGATTCAAATTATGTTTGAGAAAGTTTTGAACTTTTTGACACGACAAAAAAAAATAAATCTTTTTGTCCTTCAATTGAAAAAACTCCCGAGCTTTAGTTGAAGTTACTTCTTGAACATTTGAAGTATGTCTTTTTAGGTGATTCCTTAATATTACCTGTTATAATTTCCTCAAAATTAACTACAAAAGAAATAATGAGTTTAATAAAAACTTTGAAAAGTTATAAGAAAGCTTTTGGATGTACAATTGCTGATATAAAAGGAATCAGTCCTTCAATTTATATGCATAAAAATCATATGGAAGAGAACTGCAAACCCAGGGCTGAACTTTAAAGGAGATTAAATCTTTTTATGAAGGAAGTTGTTAAGAAAGAAATTTTAAAGTGGTTAGATGTTGGAATTATCTACCCAATTTCAGATAGTGCATGGGTTTGTCCGATTCACTGTGTTCCTAAGAATGGAGAAGTGACTGTGACTATGAATGAGTATAATGAGTTAATACCAATAAGACAAGTCAAAAGATGGGGAATATGCATTGATTATAGAAAATTAAATCTTGTCACAAGGAAAGATCATTATCCACTACCCTTTCTAGATCAAATGCTGAATAGACTAGCTGGGCATAAAAATAGACCAAATGCTGAATAGACTAGCTGGGCATAAATACTTTTGTTTTCTGGATGGATATATTGGTTATCACCAAATACAAGTAGCTCATGAGGATCAAGAGAAAACAACTTTTACAAGTTCTTATGGTGCATTTGCTTTTAGAAGAATGCCTTTTGGTTTATGTAATGCCCCTACTACATTTCAAAGATGTATGATGGCTATTTTTTGTGATTTAATTGAAAAAGGGATTGAAGTTTTCAGCGATGAATTTTTAGTGTTTGGAACTTCATTTGAATCATGTTTAGAACATTTATCAAAATTTCTTGAACACCGTGAAGAAAAAAATTTGGTCCTTTACTGGGAAAAACACCATTTTATGGTTGTAGGAAGAATTTTTTTGAAACATAAGATTTCAAAAAATGATGTGGAAGTAGACCCTGCAAAAATTCAAGTTATCACTAATGTACCTTACCCAACAAGTGTGAAAAAAAATAAAAGTTTTTTTAGAACATTCTGGATTTTACAGGAGGTATATTAAAGACTTTTAAAAAATCGCTAAGCCTCTATGCCATTTACTTGAAAAAGATGTAATTTTTAATTTTGAAAAAGTGTGCCTTAAAGCTTTTGAATTATTAAAAGAAAAATAAGTCACTGCACCAATTATTGTTTCACCAGATTGGGAAAAACCTTTTGAACTAATGTGTGATGTAAGTGATTATGTTATTGGAGCTGTTTTAGGAAAAAAAACATGATAAAATTTTCAAAGTAATCTACTATGCTAGTAGAACTCTTAAAGAAGCTCAAATTAAATATACCACAACTAAGAAAGAGTTATTGGCAGTAGTACACGCTTTTGATAAATTTAGATCATACTTAATTGGAACTAAATATATTGTGCATGTTGTTCATTCTGCTATCAAGTATTTAATTAAAAGAAGGATGTGAAACCAAGACTTATGAGATAGATTCTTCTTTTGCATATATTTGATTTTAAGATAATAGATAGGAGGGGAGTTGAGAATCAAATTGCTGATCATCTATCTAGGATTGAATTAGAAAAACCACTCCTTTTTTAAAAAAAAAGATCAATGAACATTTTCCAGATGAGGAATTGTTCAATATTAATGGGTGATGTGTTCCATGGTATGCCGACATTGTGAATTTCATTGTTAGTGATATTATATCCTATGGAATGACATACCAACAAAAGAGGAAATTTTTATCTGAAGCTAACTTATTTTTGGGATGACCCATTTTTATATAAACAGGGAAAGGATCTTATTATTCAAAGATGTGTGCCTTTAGAAGAAACTTATGGAATTATCCAAAAATGTCATAATTCTAATTTTTAGAGACATTTTGATGTTGACAAAATAACATACAAAATTTTGAATTATGGATTTTATTGGCATACAATCTTTAGAGATGTTAACGCTTATATTAAAACTTGTGATCGATGTCAACGAGTAGGTAATATTTCTTGGAGAAACGAAATGCCCCTCAATTATGTGTTAGAAGTTGAGATATTTGATGTTTGGGAATTAGATTTCATGGGATGATTTATACCATATTTTAGAAATTTATATTTATTGTTGGCAGTAAATTATGTATCTAAATGGATAGAAGTTGTTGCTTTACCTCGATGTGATGCTCAAAGTGTTGCAAAGTTTTAAAAACAAACATATTTTGTAGATTTGGGAAGCCGAGAGTGATCATAACTAACAGCGGAAGTCATTTTAGAAATGCAAAAATGGAGAATTTATTAAAGAAATATCATATTAATCTTCGAATTGCTACTGCTTATCATCCCCAGACAAGTGGTTTGGCTGAATTATCCAATCGTGAAATCAAAAAAAAATATTAGAAATGATTGTAAACTCTATTAGGAAAGATTGGTCTGCTAGACTTGATTATGCATTATGGGTTTATAGGACTGATTATAAAGACTATATAAAACTTTTATAGGAATGTTTCCATACAGGATAATATTTGGGAAAGCTTGTCATTTACGAGTTGAACTTGAGCATAAAGCATATTGGGCTATTTAAAATTTTTTTTACAATTAAAAGGATGTTGATGTAAGAAAACTATTGCAATTAAATGAGCTTGAAGAGATAAGGAATGAATCTTATGAAAGTGTTAAGGTACAAAGAAAAGATGAAGATGTGTCATGATCAGAGAATTCTTACTAAGAATTTTGAGTCAGGGCAACAGGTTTTGCTTTATAATGCGAGGTTAAGATTATTTCCAGGCAAACCTAAGTCCAGGTGGATGGGCCCATTTATTGTGATGAAAGTTTATCCCTATGGAGCTGCAGATCCTAAAACTAATAAAATATTCAAAGTGAATGGTCACAGGCTAAAACCCTAATTTTTAGGTGACCAACTTAAATTGAATGATCTTATTCCTTTGGGTCAACCAGAATAAGCACTGTTGATGTTAGGTTGACGACGTTAAACCAAGCAATTTATGGGAGGCAACCCATAGTTATCTGTATATTTGTTTTGAATGTTATGTTGTTTTGTTTAATTTAAAAAATTTTTGTAGTTTTTTGAATATATAATGATTTGGTGATTATTCCAAGACCTTAAAAGATGACTTAGATGTGCTAAAATGAGTATTTGGATGTTAAGTTGACTTGTGCTAAATTGAGCACTGGCGCATAAGTGCCAATATCCAATGCTTAAGCACAACAGTTAAAAACATGTGCGTATTTTGGTTTTTGGAAGTTTTAACCATGATTTGGTTAACTTGAACGTGGGATAGTAGTTTTAAGATGTGCTTAGGATTATACGAAGGTTTAGAGCCTATGAATAGAAGGGTTATGTGAGGATTTATACCACTATTCAATTCTAACCCTATATTTTAAGTAAGAAGAGAGAGTTTTGAAAGATGTCATCTTGGGAGAGTGACTTGAAGAAAAAGAGGAAGTAATGAGAAAGAAGTTTGTTAGTCAGTGTGCACAAGAGTTATACAATAGTTTCCTCGCCGTTGGTATCAAAGGAATAGCGGAGAAAATCACTAAAATTGAGGCTGACGTGACTTCAATTGAAGCAAAAGTGATGGATGTTAACGCACATCTAGATTGTTAACGCACATCTAGATCATATTAGTTCAACTTAAGAAGTAGTTTAGCCATACCAGTTTTATAGAAGAAGCAGACAAGGCTATGTAATTGAAGAACAAATGGATTGAAGAAGATTCAACCAGAGTTATTAACCACCGTCCGTTTTATCAGATTTACATTCCAAATGGTGAAGGAGAGACTAATGATAGGCCAGGATTAGTTCCACCAAATGGAGAGCAGAATTATGTTATTTGCTTAGTGTTTGTTTGTTAATGTTAAGAGTGTTGAATGTTTTTTTAATATTAAAATTGTCTAGTGTTAGTGTTAGGAATTTTCTCATCCAAGACTAATTGGATTGAGACTCTATGTATTTAAAATATGTGTAATTGTTTGTGAATAAATATAAGTGTTTATTTGTGTGAAGTTTTTTGTTATTTAGTATTGAATTAAATTTGTGAGGATTGGTGAATCTTGATAAAGAGGAGAGTTGAAAGGGAAGAAAATAGTTATTAATAAGCTATGAGACCATGTAGGGTTGGTTGACTTAGGCTAGAAGTACATTTTACTTAAAACCAAAAAATCAAAATTTATGCACTTGTGTTTAAGTGCCAAGACCCTGTGCTTAAGCATTGCCTTAATCGAGAGATGGGTGCTTAAGCACTGAACCATTAGCACTTAAGAGTCAGTTCATGTAAACAAGTTTGCGAATGGTTTAAAGTAACAAATCAATCTGAAATTCTCCATTTCTTTTGCTCGACGTCGTCCCCTACCTCTTGAGTTCGCAATTTTGAGATTAGGGCATCCCCTAATTTGAAGATTTCTTAGTGGTTTTGAGAAAAATTTGTTAGATTTGATCTTATTGAGGTAAAAGCTTCACTTCTATGTAAAAATTTTTTAGTTTCACCATATATTTTGAGCACATTATGGATCTACCCGAAATCACTATTCATGGTGAAAATTTGAGAGAAAGCTATGAAAAATGCATAGATTTGGTAGTTAAGCTTTTAGCAGTTAAGCTTAATGATTTAGAGATAAATTTAGGATTTATTGTGAATTTTATAATTTTTTTAAGAATTGGCCCCAAGGATGTAGAGGAGCAAAGGAAAAGATCAATTTGATTCAAGCAAGTTTGTTAGTGCGAGAGCTCAGGATCGATACAGTAATGCACTAAAATTGAGAAAGTTGATCCCTGAGTGTTGTTTCAAGAGTCCGGGAGGAGCTATAGAGGATTTGATTATTTTCTACCAGTGGGAGCAGTTTTGTTGTTTTACTGTTGTGACAGTTATTTCTGTTGCTAGGAAGTTCTATGCAAATCTCCCCGAGACTGAAGAAGGAGTCATGGTTAGAGGAAAGACAATGTCTTTTTCACCTGAGGTAATAAATCAGTCCTGAGGTAATAAATCAGTTTTCAGTTTTATCATTTGCCCCCGAGCACTTTATGTTTTCATTCTAACTATAGTCCAACTGAGGAGTTAGATGAGATTATTTCATCGTTCATTGGAGGAAGAGGATTATGGAAGATCACCAATGAAAGAAGAGTCAACTTCCCCACTTTGAAGTTAGATGCCCCATTTCATTTCTACTCGTTTGCTGTTTACCAATCATCTTAGTGAAGTGACCCGTAATCGAGCAACTTTGAATTATTGTATTCAATAGTTCAAGCCCATCAACATTAGAGCTTTGATTCATAGTGTTTTTACCAATTCTGTCGTCACTGCTACTACAACAGGTTTGGGATTCACATCCTTGATGAGTTAGATTTGATAGCTGGGAGGAGATATTGCAGCCACTCAAGCCTATTACATATGTGAATGACAAGTCAGTCAATTTTCATTATTCACATCATTCAATTTTTTACTGGAGAGGTGGATTTTCTAGTAGTTCAGCTGCTTCGACATCTCGAGCTTCCACATCACGTGCTTCTACATCACAAGGTCAGACTTCTAGACCAGATTCTCAGTCACAACTATTGTAGAGGATACTAAATAATGCCATTTACACCACTTAAAAGGTATTAAATTTAGAAAACTTGCAGAGCATATTGATGGATATATGAGGAGATGTGGTGATTATGAGGAAGAATTCCACTCATCTATAGAAAACCACGAGAGGTACCAAAGTTTAGTTTTCCTTCAAAATCCAAGATATCCATCATATGAGCCTGCAACTACTTGACATAGTGATGAGAGTGATGCGGAGGAAGAGGATGACTAAACTAGTTATGTAGTTTAGTTTAGTTTTTTTTTTATGTATTGTTCTGAACTGTTTATGGTGCAGTTATACTGCACTTTTGTTGTGTTTTGAGTTGAATTTGTTGAGACTTTTAGTTTTATGTGTGTTTTGTTTTGTTATACATTGCTGCGATGTATTTATGTTTTTGTGAGTAGTTCTTATATTTTTGTGGTAGTAATTGTGTTAATTGTGTTGTTTAATGTATTTAGTTAGTCTGTGTTGGACTTAATTCTGAATCTTAAGAACGTTTAGAGTATTGCTAACTTTTACTTAAAAACTTCATGTTTAAAATTTTCAATTTACTATCAGATATTTTTTGTATGTTACAGTTGTGTATGCTTGTTAGTGTGTTTGTTTTCTTTTATGTTATCCTCCACTGCATAAAAATCTAATGAATCTCTTTATGTTAAGTAAATTAAAATTCGATCAATTTAATTTTTACTCCTATTTTTAATTTTTTTTGTACTTGAATATTTAGGATGTAAAAATTTATGCTAGTATGTTATTTTTAGTTTTCATTCCTGCCAATATTTATAAATGATGCTAAAAAGTTTTATTTTATTAAAAATTTAAGTTTGGGCGGGGGATGAAAAATTTTCTAAAAACTTAAAATTTATTTGTTCTTAGATATACTTCAAAAAATTTTGATTTTTAATGAATAAAAATGATCATGTATATGAAGTCATATTAGAGAAGTAAAATTTTGAATATAGAAATGAGTAAGAGAATTTAATTAAAATTTATAATAATGAAGAGAAACTTAAAGCTAAAAATTTTTAGTGTGAAAATGATAAATATTGTGTAACTATCTTTAGTAGGAGAAATCGTATTTTTGAAAAATGTAGAAGAATTAGAATTTTATTTTCAAAACTTAAATTTCTTTTATTGAAAGTAATTTTCAAAAACTATTATTATGTTTTTAAGTAAAAGAAATATATAAACTCTTTGCTTTAGGAAAGGAAGAGTGGAATTTAAAATTATTGAAGATCTATCCAAGTATAGTAATCCTTGCTTGAAAAAGAAAAAAAAAGAGGAAAAAAAGAAAAGAAAAGTTGAAAAAGGGAGAAGAAGCTTAAGGATTAGTGCCTAATCAAAAATTGGTTTCACAACTGATCTTTTTAAAGTATAAAACTTGAGAAACTCTTAAGCTTAAGGATATAATATAGTAAGTAAAATTTTTCTTAATAAAAATTTTTAAGGGGTGAGGATAGAATGCCTAAACTCTATTTGGAAAATATACAATATTTATGAACTAGATAGGAACTCATATTTTCAGACTTCTCTACATTAAAAATTTCAAAACTCTAAGTTTGTATTATTTATTAACATTTTTTCTAAATTGTACTACAATAGTTCTACATCAAAATTTTAGAAACTCCTAAAGAAACTCATATAAATCATCTACTTATTTAGTTTTTAAGGGATTGAAGTGTCATTTGAGGACAAAGAACATTTTGTTTCGGGGATTTTGATATATTTAATATATATAGTCTTTTTCTACACATTTTTATACTTATTTTTGAGATATTGAACTTTAATGAAACGCATTTGTGTGTTTTTCTTTCAGGTACAATCAAAGGAATAAAAAATGATAAAAGGAGTGAAAAAGGATCAAATTTGGAGTAAAAATGAAGAATGTACAAAAATGAATTGAGACTACAATTATTCGGGTAATATTTACAATTTTTTGGATCAAATTTAGAGCAAAAAGGAATGAAAATGATTAAAAGAATGGTGTGGAGATATTTACAATTATCCACAATTTTCCAACACATCATTCCATGCCATTCCACACCATTATTTAGTTATTTTCTTTATAGTTTCGAGTTTTTATGGTGAGTTTAAGTGTCAATTCTTCTCTAAGAAGTGTTGGTGAGGGAGAGAAGTGAGATATTTATTCTTCCTACATTTCCTAAGAGAGGCTACAAGGGATTTGCTTTGAGAAAGAGTTTCAGATAAGTGTTGTTTGTTTATTATTGTTGTATGAACTTTCTTTTATATATGAAATTTGTTTATTATTGTTGTATGTACCTTTCTCATGAAGTTTGAGTAGTTTCATTTATCTTTCTCTCTACTCTGAGATATGGTGAAATAAAAAAATAATTTGGATGTGTCAATATTAAAATATAAAATAAATTGTGGTGGTTTTTCAACTCCGCTCTTAATTTACTTTTCTATCTCTGGCCAATTGAATTGCTAAAATATGTTGTGAAACATATGATCCGAGAAATGGAGTATGAGTTCTACAACAGAGTGAGAATCACATTTAAGTCCATAAAGGAGTATTTTTTCATGGAATTATGTGCAAATAAATAGGGAAATATACTTTGTTGGGTGTAGAATTGGAGATTTCTAGGGTGACAGACTAAAAATCCCTAATTTGATCTTAGTGTTTAAAAACTAAATCGAGAGTTAGCCTTCAGGGGAAGGGAAGTGGAAGCTCTGGAGTGGGAGCCAGTATCCTCCTAGCCTAACCACGGATTTAAGGACTAAACCTAAGATTAGCCAATGATTTTCCATAACACTGAATCAGGGTAGAGAATTGAAATTGCTCCTATTTGGCACAATACAAATTTAAATCATTTATCTCATCTAATTTCACTAAAAACTCATTGTAGTGGGAAAGATATTTTTTCATATTAGAAAACTTCATCACATAAACATAAGTTAGTAGTTACTATTTTGAACTCTGCATTTAAATTCTACTAGTAGTCAATTATTTATCTTTAATAGTATCTTAAACATTCAAAATTAGTGACAATAATTTCATTTTATTTTTTTGAATTTCCTAGTTAAATTATTATTTCAAATTTAACCTTCCTCATGGGATCGACATTTGGGACTTAAATAGAAAGTTTTATATTACTTGATAATGATACATATACTTGCGTAGAATACCAAAATTAACTGATTAACATTATTATTCATAAATTCCACATCAAGTTTTTGACACCGTTGTAAAGCAGAGTCAACTTTATAAATTTTACACAACTATATTTCTGTTGGTCACAAACCTTGGTAAAAACATGGGAAATAGTTCATGGACACAAAAATTAATTCAATTGCTTTTGAAAGGAGGCATCGTCTAGAAGATTCATTGAATGGAGACACATTTTGAAGAGGCACCAAGGAACCCCTTGGTTTTTGTTAAAGAAGACTTGAATCATCAAAGGAAGGGGCCAGCCAATCATCATACATCCATCCAAAGTAACTTCCGCCACCGACCATCTTTTCTTCTTATTTTGAGTTTTAGTTGGAATTGTGAGTGAAAGAAGAGAATTTAAAGGAACTTCAAGACATTTGGTGGAGAATATTTGAGATAAGTGTTTATCTTTTTTACTACATTTGGTTTTCATTTAGACTTCTTGCTTGTATGCATAATTTCTACTTTTAAACTCAAGTGTGGTTGTATTTTATCCATGAATTTTGAGTAGTTTTTTTTATTTTTTTTCTTAAAATTAATAAGTGATTAAGTATTGAAAGGAAGTTGTGTGACATGGATGATAATGTAGTTTACGTGGTTGAGTGTAATTAAATAAGAAAAAAAGTTTTGAAGGGTGTAAAATTAGAGGACTTTAGAGTGATAGACTAAAGCCCCTAATTTAATTTATAATTTTAGGTGTTGATATGAGATGTTAGCCCCCAGGTGGAGGGAGAAGAGGCAACTCTAAAGTGAGAGCTAGTTTCTTCCTTATTTAACCTGTCTTCACGACTATTTAAAATATAGATTAACTAATGATCCTTATAACATCTCTAGTAATGGTAAAGAATATTATTTCTCCTATTTGGCACAACACAATTAGAATACTTCCACAATAGAATTCCTATACTTGTTACTGATTCATGATAAGGAAAAAATATATTTTATTTATATTGCCTTCATCTTGCAAGTATTTAGTTAAGTTAATTAGTTGCTTACTTTATTTTTAATTAAAAAAATACAAAAAAATTGAATTTTCATTCCTGTTATGACATCTAGAGTTTATGTAAGAATACTTTGCTAAGAAAAATTTTGTTATCTAATTTTTTTTTTATTTTGAATGTTGCATATTGTTAGTTATCCCCGTGGGTTCGATATTTGGGGCTTAATCAAAAAGTCCTATATTACTTGATAACGATACGTATACTTGCGTAGTATCCCATATTAAATATTATAATTGTATTCTTATTTGCTTCATAGTAAAAAATTTACCCTAGCTTTCTCTTGGGATCAAGTTTTTGGCCTTGTTGTAAAGTGAGAATCATTATTAAGGAAATTAAGTATATAATCACATACATCACATTTTACATCTATCTAGAACATTGGAATCAACATTCCCGCCATCATCAACATTGTTAAAAATCCACATGATTTTGTGGGATTCACGGCACTTTCCACACAAGCATTGAGGTGGCATGTGGTCTGCTCCTTTATTCTGGACTGGTTCGATGGTTTGATTTAATTGATTTCGTTCATTTCGAATATAGGGAAATGAACAAAGTTCATTCATCATCCTCATGGGACAATGAACCAAAGACTGTTCATGATCAAATTCTAATTTCTCCCTCTATATTCCATGAGATCTCGTGGGGTTTGTTTTTAAAGCTCATCAAACCTAGAAAAACAAATCTATACAGTTGATCAAGTAAGGTGTAGTCGTTTCTTTCAAAAATTACCAAAATCGAAGAAAATTTTATGGTTTTTGATCCATACCTTGTTCTAAGAGGTGTGGCCTTGATTAGGCTTGATATACACGATTGCCTTGACCCCATGAAGCTTCTCCTTAGCTAAATTTGGATTGAAATTGGCTCTAACTATGAGCTAGGCCAAATTTTGGCTTAATTTAGTCTTAAAAAGTTTTGAGTGCGTGATAAGGCTTGACTTTGATTGAGATTGTCTTCATGAAGCTCGACGAAGCCTTTAGGATTTTTGGATTTGAGTTTGAACAAGGTTCATGTCAAGGCCAAATTTTGTCCTGGAATAGGATTAGGAAATTAGGGCTTCCAAGTGGGGTTAAGGGGTCGAAGAGATGGGTGATCAAATGCATATGTTTAGGAGAAGATTTTCTCAATTGAAGGCCATGGGTTTGTGAGTCTAAGTGGAGAGCATGGTCATGTATGGAGCTCTTGGGAAAAGCCATAGTTTGTGAGTCTAAGTGAAGATTTTCTCAATTGAAGGCTTGGGATAAGCTTGGATGGCTCCTCTGTGAGTTTGCAAAGGCATGTGAATCTTTTTTGGAACAATGTGCCATTTTCCTTTCTGGAAGGGTTGACCGTGGGGGCTCCAATGTGGAAAAGGGAGAAATTCCAAGGCTTGAAGACATTAGAGGGAATTGGAGGTGTGGTCATTGAGCTTAGCTATGGTCTGGCTTGACCAAAACATGAGAGGATTTGAATATGCAAGACTTGGTTGCCATGTGTTGAAGAAAGGAGCAGGTGTGATCTCCTTTGTCTCATTTCCCATATTTTATATTTAATTTTGTTTTTTTAGATTTTTTTAGGGTATAGGTCATCCCATATTATGATGGGTTAGCTTAGGTTATGGATGGCTCATTTAGGAGTGGGCCATGGGCTTGGTTCATGATCTTGGATCATGGGTTAAATCTTTAAGGTTTAATTCTAAGCTAAAGGCTAATGGGCCCTAAAACCATCCAATTAATTAATTAATTAAGAAAATAATAAAGTTGACCATATGATCATGGGTTGACCATATGGTTCAAGGTTGATCATATGGTACAAGGTTGACCATATGGTCCATGGTTAACCATAAGGTCCATGGGTTGACCACTTGGTCATGGATTCGAGGGAGGAGGTGAAATGGTCAATTTGGTCAAAATTTGGCTAAATTGGAGTTAGGCTTAATTAGTATTGACCATCTCAGTGTATCGTCAATAGTTGGGTTCAAGAGGGATCATTAGGTTTTTGGCCTGATTTTTAGGGTTTGGTGGACTTAGGGAAGTCCCTACTGAGGCTAAGGATGAATTTGTGCAGACCCCTCTCTCGTGGTGTTTTGGTGATCAAAGTGGTTCCTGTCTACCGGTAAGTTCTTAGAGTTTCAGATTGATTTAGGGGATCCAGGGAAAATAGACAATTCCCTAAGCTTTTATGTTTACTTAAGGGATCTAGGACGTGTTTAGCCTTTGATAGTCAATTTGGGTTCACTTAAGGCATGTTTAACTTCTAGTGGTTAATTGTTCTCACCTAAAAATCATGCTTCACTCAGCCCTTGAGACAAGGCAAAAATTAATACGACAAATTCTAAATCCCACACTCCAACATCTCTTTTGGAATCAAGTTATACACAAGTAGAAGCTCTTGTGTTGCCCTTATCTGAATAGTCACAATACTTTCAAACTCTTTTGTTGCTTTTGGGCAATGAAGAACTATGCTACAAACAACCTCTTGAACTCAACAAAAGAGGTGATTACTTCGACGGATAATCCATTAAACTATCTTTAGCCTGACTCCCTCGCGTGGTGAAGAAGATGTGACACATCAGATCATCTGTGATCCTTAATTAGAAAATGGTAAAATCCAAGGAGGCAATGCAGTCAGTTGGATCAGTTTAACCTTTATGGTTGTTGAGTGACATTACTTTAAACTTCTCGGGTGCTTCACTGGATGAGATATATCGAGAGAACCCATTCTTAGGTTGGTGGGGTTAGGGGTGTGGAGGGGAGTGCGGAGACCTCTGTATTCCTGAACCACTGTCTATCCAACAATGCAAACTAGAAAGATTTTAGTCTTGAGGATCTTCTACTCTTTCCTCAAGCAATTGTGCCCTTCGATCGCTGAGTGTTGTTTCCTTCTAAGATTTGTTTCCCTTCTCCCTGCTACCTCTTCTTTAATGAATTCTAACATTTGGCCCAACATGTCTACCTAGTGAGTTTTTTCTCCTTGTTGTGCTCTTCTTTTTCTTAAGGCATGAGCCACGCTTATCGAACCTTCCAAGATATTGAATCTGAATCTATCTAGTGAATCAAACCCAAGGAATATAGCATAAAATAAGAGAGAGAGAGAGAGAGAGAGCATTAAAAAGCGATGGCTCTTTAAAGAAAAAGTGATTAACCTTTACTTTAGAAATGACTGACTTATTTATAGGCAAAGGGGATATAAAGTTAAAAATTACATGCTCGCCCCTGCTTTTCTTTGTGTGTTATGTTTCGGTTACTAAAAATGAATGAGGCTATGCCTTGATTACCTTATCACTCGACATGTTAAGATTTGTAATTCTTTGGTCTCCGAAGTATGTTCAGACGATTCTATTGAGTCGGGGTAATTTGTTGTTTTGATGGTCATTTGGTCATCTGGACTTCATTTGGTCTACTTGAGTCCATCAGTTAGCTATTTCGGTATGGATATCGACTACTAACCCCTAAATTAGAAATTTATGTTACTGGAATGAAACTAGGTTGTCGAGCAGAGAATGAATCATCGTAATCCGACAGGTCGTTTATCCTTTTGATAGGAAAACAATCAGGAGTGTTCAAGAGGTGTTTATTGATGAGAACCTTTGGTCTCCTGAAGAGTATTGTAGACTCCTGTGGGGAGACTCATGATATTTGGATGAGAGTAGGACTGGTTCCTTCTCTCTATTCGGTAAATCTCAACTTTTGACTTGGGAGACCTCTATTCCTAGGAAGTTATAACTAGTAAATCAAATCCGTTGATCTACTAGTAACGTGGTTCTTGGTTTTTTTGATGAGTCATTCTGGATCATATCTTTGTCTTTTAGTCTATTGAATTTTTTCAATATTCATGCTGACGTATTTCTGACATACTACATACATACTATTATATAGTAATCTGACCTCATAAAACAAGTAAATAAGACCAGAATGTTTTTAAAATCCAATTGTAAGCATGACCAAGTGTAACCCGGAAGACGTTCGATTAGGAAGTTATTTATATTTTACCGCCTAAGGTCATTCGCTGTACGACCTCCGTCTCAGCTTCACCGATAGCTTGCGCACGACACTTTCTTTGACCCAAGTACGACTCCGTCGTCTCCAATATGTTGGAAATATCTCTCACCTGCTTCCACCCATCTTCCTCGCTTCGTGATCCGACGACGTGGTCGAGGTTTAGTTTCGTGGCCTATTCAAACTAAAAGAAAAAGACGGCCAATTTCGGTCTCCTCAGCAGGTTTCAACAACTTGATCGGAAGAGAGCTAAGCGAGGAGAACATCACACTTCGACAAATTGCGGCAACGACGAAGAGTCAAATGAGAGTCCTAAAGATGATGGTGGGACGCTTTCGTGCAAGCGTTTACACTTGCCATCTCCATAGCCCGTGTATAAAGATCGCATTCAATTCATTTCTTATGTTCATCATCATGCCAATCCAATAACAGCCCGGCAAGCCCTAAGTTCCTCTCCGAAATCGCGAAAGGACTTTTCAAAAGTAGTTCTTTATCCCGGCAACGGTGCATAGGGCTTGCGTTTCTGGCTGATCCACTTCTTTTTACAGGCTAGGGTGCTTATCTTTTCGTGTAGTACTTGAAAAGCTTTATATTTGAACAAATCTTTGGATTTGATTGCCTTTCTGGATCTCTTTTATTGCTTGAGGGCGAGGCCAAATCTTTCACGGGAAATTTGTAGATTAAGTTTGGATTTGTTGATACACTGTTCTATAAGGGGATTTTGATTATTGAAGTGGGTCTAAGCCTGGAACCGTATCTTGTGATCCTGGATTGTAATTTGTTTTCTTTTATTGAAGTTTGGGGTTAGTGATAGTTGATCTAAGTTCATTCTGATGGAGGAGAGGCCAACTTTGAAGACTAGAGCTAATGAGAACGTGGCTGATTTGTTCCCTCGAACCATGAGGAAGGATCTGCCATATGGTTTCATGAAGCTGGCCTGCGGATTAGTTCTGTTTATGGCTGGAACAGTTCTTGGCATGGCGATGAGAGCCCAATTCAATTGGTACTTCACTTCCCACACGGAGCTCTTTTTTCCAGAGACTATGTACTCTGCGGATTGTGAACAAGAAACTATGGCCCTAAAATATTTTGTTAAGCCGAGCCATTTGATGCATAAGATGACAGATGATGAACTTTTTTGGAGGGCGACAATGCTGCCCAAGGTTCAAGAGTATCCATTCAAGAGGGTTCCAAAGGTAGCTTTCATGTTCCTGACAAGGGGACCTTTACCGTTCTATTCATTATGGGATGCGTTCTTCAAAGGGCATGACGGGTTGTTCTCAGTTTATGTGCATGCACTTCCGGATTACAAGCTCAATGTCTCCAAGCATTCTGCATTCTACGAACGGCAAATCCCTAGCGAGGTACTCTATTTTTAGCTTGACGGAGTTTGTTTTTTTAGGCCATGGAAATGAATTCCTTGCCTTATATCATGAAACCGAATTTTCTTTTGATGTGCACATTGTTTCTATTGAAATTGGAGCCATCAACACAAAATTCAAATCTTTAGCTATGGTGAGCCTCGTGCATGGTGCATGGAACTTTGGTTATCTGGACCATGGCGATTTTGCGCTGATTATAGCATGATTAAATTTAAATGAATTCCGAGTTTTTTTCATATCACGTTGAGACTAGTATTATTTGTCTGCATTGAGTAAACTCGCGAGCGGAGATTTATAGGTTCACATGTTTTGCTATTTTTATCATAGAAGGTAATCTTTATTTAGCTTCTATTGGGTAGGATCCAAGCCAATATTCTTGCCATTGCACCCCAAATTCAGTCACCTTCAATTGCGAAAATTCAATTATCTTTAGTTTTGAGGACACATTACGCTAGTTAGACAAGATCACTATTATCAAAGTAATCTGTCATGGCCTTGTTATCCGTTACGCTTTTCTTGATGGATGATAGTGAGAAAGCATCTTTTGATCATTTCAACAATTTTTTTTTCCTCCATTGCTTTTTTTTTACTACAAAATCTATTTTTAATAACCGCTACTCATAATTTGTTGTATGTAACTGCAGGAGGTACAGTGGGGGTCAGTGACTTTATTAGATGCAGAAAAGCGTCTACTTGCAAATGCCCTGCTAGATTTTTCAAACGAGCGTTTCGTGCTACTTTCTGAGAGCTGCATTCCAATTTTTAACTTTCCCACAGTTTACGAGTACCTGATCAACTCTGCCCACAGCTTTGTTCAATCTTATGATGATGAGTCACCTCGTGGTCGTGGCCGCTATAACAAGCGAATGCATCCTGCGATTAAACTCAGCCAATGGAGGAAAGGATCAGAGTGGTTCGAGCTCAACCGTGAGCTTGCCATTAATATTGTCGCAGATTACAAGTATTATAGGATCTTTTTAAAGCATTGCAGGCCTACGTGCTACCCTGATGAGCACTATATTCCAACATACTTGAACATGTTTCATGGGGCTTTCAATGCTAATCGGACTGTAACTTGGGTAGATTGGTCAAGGGGTGGTCCACATCCAGCAACATATGGACGGGAGAGCATCAACGAGAGTTTTATCCAATCCATCAGGAACAATGGAGTCAGCTGCACGTACAATAATGAACCCACTTCTATATGTTATCTCTTTGCCAGGAAGTTTGCTCCCAGCGCTTTGGAACCATTGCTAAACCTCACCTCATCTGTCATGAATTTTTGATTTCTTTTTTCTAGTAGCATCGTTCTCGTTGCTCTTTGTTGGACTTTGCAACCAGGAAACATTCAAATCTGTAGGTGCTTCGATTTTTGATTTGAAGGCCTTGTGGTAACAACATATGGCATATGATATTGAAATTTACATAGATATTGAAACATTGTTCATGACTCGGAGAAACATACAACTTGAGACAAGGTCACATTACATTCCTATCTCTGAGTTTTAGTTTATCTTTGCAACTTTATTTTGGTAATTGTTGTTGCCATTGGACTCTTACAGTCCTTTTCCTCGTACGGTTTAGTGTGAATATAAGCTGATCATTCGTTCATTCATCATTTTATCCGTGAAGCCAATTTGATGGTGATTCATTTGGTAAGTTGATGTTTTTTATTTCATTTTCTTAACTGCAATTTTCTTAATCATCTTGCTGCCTCTACCAAGGTGATCAATGTTTCACCAAATGCGTGCATGGTTTTTGTTGAATGTTGATTCATTTATGCATTCCAATAGAATTCTATATACTATAGAGAAAAAGAGCGGGGAATATAGAGGAGTGTAAAAAGAGAGTAAAGGAGAATCCACCATGAAGCTCCATCTTACAGTGATTCCAATCTAGGTTAGATTATTTATTCATTTCTTTTCTGGTGACCCCCCATTTATGTGCTGTCGAGATTTGAGCGTTCTAAAAGAGTGTATGATGCCTCATATAAAAATAATAAATAAAGTCAGATCGATTGCTTAGTTGGGAAGAAGGTGCTAGCTCCTTTCTAGGAAGTAGCTGGGTAGGTTTGGGCCTGGGTAACTATGGTCGAGCTGGTTGGTTTTGCAAGTTATTGGTTTTAAAAGCTTTGTTTCCCAGTATCTCTCGAACTCACTTGGTTGATCCTAGTATGTAGGCCTATTTCTAACTTTGCTAGCAAGTTCTTAAGTGTAGTGAGCGAGTCTGCCTTAAGCTTGGCTGGTAAGTCTACTCTTAAGAGTGCTTAGGATGTTCATTTAGTTTAGGGTTTAGCTTATATCTGTGAAAGATGAGCGCAGAAAGAACAATAAAAAAATAGCCAAAATAATATTTTCATTCTTTTTTTCTTCATGTCGAGTTTATTGTCCCTTTTCACAAAAAAATGAGTGAATGTAATAATTTTTATTTTATGTGCATCGAAAAAGTTAATGATGTTATTTAAATCTTGTCCGCATTAAAAGGAATATTATTTGATGTTTTTAATGTTCTGCCCGTGTTAGTATGACATCCCCCCTGCATGATCTCCCGTTCCACATGCGTTACAATATTGAAATTTTTCTTCCTTTCAAAACTTCATGTTCTAGAACTTGTGATTATGGAGGTTCTGGTGGATCAAATTAATATTTATAAGAAAGCTATGATGACGAATATTTAGGAATATTGATGTTAAATCCAAAAGTATCCGGGAAACACACCCTAGTAATAGAACGCTATGCTAGGAAGTGATTAGAGAGAGAGAGAGAACACACTATGGAACAATAAAAGAGAGTGCCGTCTTTATTCATGATATTGACTCCTTATTTATAGGATTAAGCCTCAGTATTACTAAATTACATATTGGTCCCCTCATCATTGACTTATCGGAGGAACTTTTTGGTAATATAATAAGACTAGAGGACCAATTCAATTGATAATAATTTGTTGACTGTCATATGACTCGTGACTTGATCGATATCTAATCTGAAAGAGAGTCTCTTATCAATCATTCTGAGGATTGATCACTGTCTTATGGAAAATCTCCTAGCATGTTTCGCTGATTACTCAAACAAGACACCTCCATTGCCAACTTCTAGCTCAAGACGTCGTCAACGACTATGCCCGATCGTCGGTATCATCCTCATGAGGCGTTCATCTTTCTTGAGATTTGTGTTGACATAATTAAATAAATACATATTTAGTTCCTTGACTCCCTTACTCCTCGGAAGTTGCACACTACTAAAGGATAGGAGAATCTTTTTAACATGTATGAAATAATTAAATGAAATTATTATGCAACGAAGGACTTTGTGGATTTCCGTGCTTGGATTATAAATAGACCTGCGAGTAAGGAGGGTTTGTGTCAATTTCTTTTTCTTATTACTTCTTTAGTCTTCTATCTTTTCGTTTTTGTAGCTAACGTGATGTTTGGTGAGGGAGCGCCATCATCTGATAAGAGCACCCTCAAATTACTAAGTGATATGCAAGTGAAGACTTGCAAACCCGATGCAAAGCAGAAACCAATAGTCAAGGCTTCCGTTGGAGAGTTGAGTAAGAGAAGAATTGTGCAGGGGTCGGGAGTAAGGGGACAGAAAAATCAAACTGGTTCTTCGGGGTTTTCATTAGGTCCATCACAGGGTGAGCTGCGTAGGAGTTTGGAAGGCATAGTGGCGATCATCTTTTTGGATACTCATTGGAGGCGATCACTCCTGCACAAAGGGGAGGAATGTCCGTTCAGACTACCGTGGGGACTATGACTCTCCAAGGGGTCGGGAAGGCACCAGTTGAAGCTAGGACAACCTCGGTTGGAAATGGGTAGCTTTTCCTCTGTGGGTGAAAAACTAGAGGAGACCAGTGAGGACTTCATTTCTTACACTACTTCTAAATGGTGTCAAGTTTTGGGTATGTAGTTTGAATCATGCTTTTAGTATTTCTTTTGCAAGTGCAAGAGCTCTTACGATCGCTTCTAATTCTTTAGACACTGATGCTGAGCTTGAGGGTGATGTGATCTCTATGGATTAAGCTAGGGAGAGGGGAGTGAATATTGAGGAGTAGGTTGCTTTGGAACAAAGGACTATGGAGCAGGGCACCGTGGAGTTAGATGTTGTGGCCCAGAGGGTAGGGGAGAATCCTCCTTCGGGAGGAGGCAAGAGCGTTGGTGGCCACATTCCTTCCGGCGCAGCAACAGAGGAGGCAACACCTAGAGGGCATAGATTTTATGTCGACTTTCTACTTCACTACCTTGCTGAAATGGAGGAGCATATTTTTCGTCTCATAGTACAACCTCGGAGGGATAACAATGATGGAGTTGCTGAGATATTAGAGCGAGTTGATCTGATAGAAAATAAATTCGTTGCACTTCGTCAAGAACCTGCTGGTTGTGGGGAGATGGCTCGACTGTGTCAGTAGCTGTCGGTCGTTAGAAAGGGTTTTACAACCTAGCTGAGGGATAGTCAGAATGATCTCTTTATGCTGGGTGGTGAGTGTTGACCTCACTTTTAGTTGAGGTTTAGTTTTCCCTCTTTAGTAGCCTAGGGTCTAGTCATAAGATTTTCCTGTTGACTATTGTTTTCCTTATGACTATTCCTAGGAAACTAGAAAAGGAACCCACACCCTTAGAAACTCCAAACTTTTCCTTGAAGTTTCACATATTGCTGCTAACCTCTAGCACTTGGTAGGTGGGGTCAGTATGGGGGATCTCAAGTCCCCATAGGACTACTTGACCTTAGGGCTGACCCTGTTGGTCTGTAACTAATTTACTCATTGGCACTCACTATCACCAATATCCACTAGCAACCCTAAACCCAAAATTGTTGACTTTGATCTTTTGATCTTTTGATCTTTTGGGATAGATGGTCCCCTAGAGGGAGACTCATGTAGATGGTCCCCTAGACCCACTAGCCCTAGGCAAGGGTTTAGCTAAGACCAGTACAAACCCAACCCAAATGGGGATTTCATTGGTCCACAACTCATATGTGGTGGTTGACACCTCAATTCTACCAACATATCCAACTTGACATTTTGCCCCTAAATCCACCCAAATTACCGAAATGCCCTTTAAACCTTAAACTTGGCCAAAATTCTCAAATTCATCCAAAATACCAAAACTTAATAAAAAATCATCTTAAACCATTCGAAACTACCCAAATTACCAAAATCATCCCAAAAAAATTTCAAATTACCAAAATACCCTCAAATTTGCCAAAATTTCAAAAATACCCTTGGTAGCTCAAACTTTTCCAAAATATCCAAAATCACTTCAAATGTCTCCAAAACCAATTTGAACTCTTCAATTGGACTCAATTTGGCTAATTTGACCATTTTGACCAAAATCCCCAAATTGTCTTTAAAGGCCCAATTTCTACAAATTCACCTCACATACCATCAATTTGGCTCCAAAACTCCCCAATTGTAATTCTAAACTCAAATTCATCTTTCATATGGTCAATCTAAACCAAGTCTAAGCCTAATTGATTCAGGATTTTAGCTCAATTTTGATCCAAATTAAACCCCAATTTTGACCATATGACTTAAGCCCACCAAATTGAACCCCACAACCTACTCAATTTGCCCCAAATTAAATCCTAAACTCTTCATAATAATACTACACATCAAATTGGACCTTTAATTGGCCTTGGCGAAGCCTCAATCACATTCAGTTTTAACCCACTCAATTTTAACCCAGGTCCAAAATCCTCAAATTTGCCCCAAATTGGCTATGTCTTAAAATTCCACCAAACTTATAGACCATTTTCAACCATCAACTTGGGCTTAGCCCAACCTTACCCTAATTTAAACCCAAATCTAACCCAACACCGCCAAATTGACCAAATGCCCAAAATCCTCCTAATTGAACCTCCAAACCAATTCAAAATCACTCCAAATCTTTTCTAAACTCCTCATGACAATCATCTACACAATATTGATCAATCAATTGAGCTTAATGTCATGGCTAGCCTAACCCAAACCAAACTTCTAGCCATTTTGACCTAAATTGAACCCCTTCACTAAAATTGACTTAGCCATGCTAAAGTCACCAAATTGATGTTACCACAACCACATAACACACTCTATGGACCAAGCTAAATCCACTTAAATCACCCAAGTGAGCTATGGACCAAGGGTTCCCTAATTTAAGAGATCTTATCCCATTTTTGGGCCTTAACCAAGAAATCTCTTCCATCATCACTTGCCATTGAGGGTTAACCATAATTAAACCTCTCACTGGCTCACCTGACCGCCTGACCACCTCCCTTGCCCTGGCCAGCCGGCCTAGTGGCCGTAAAACTCCAAAACCTAGGGCCACCACCCTTAAATCAAACCCAATTTCAACCCCAGAGGCCAGCTCATCCTAATGGCATTTTAGAGCTCCTCAGTCCTCCACCTAAGCAACTCTTTGCACCCATTAATTGGCCCTGGTGGCCAACCCAAGCTCTTCTATTTTATCAGCCCATCTATGGCCAAAGAAAGAAGAGTTCCAAATCCTTAGGGAAACTATGCCAAAATCTCAACAGAGACTCCCCAAGAATCCCTAAGTTCAATCCAACCATCTTCCCCCTTTGATTCCCACTGTGAAAGCCCAATTTTGAGCTCAAATTATCAGCTTATATTAGGACATCTCTCTACAGCCCACCAAACTCAAATTAATTGTGCACACACCATTCCTAGGGCAAGAGGAGTTGATTCTCCATCAAACCCCTCTCTAAAACAACCTCTAAGATAGCTCTAGGCCAACACCTGAAATCCACCTTGATCGAAATCATACCTAGACATTCACTAGGGCTTGAGACTTCATCTGGAGGTTCGTTGGACTCAACCGAAGCCACCACAACCATCTGATTAAGGCTTCCCCTCTCATATAGAGGTATTGAACTCTAACCCTAACCCGATCTTATTTTAACTCTCCATGTGTAATGGCTTGATTTCATATTTGATTAACCATATATGTAGGTTTGTCTTGAGTAGATGAATGTTTATAAACAAACTCCATGTGATTTGGTTGAGTCTAGCTCAAAATCTTAGGGTTTTAAGTTGAACGGTTCAAGTGTTAGGTCATTTGGGGATGATGACTAAGAGCCATCTGATAATGTGTTTATTCTACGAATGGATGAAATCAAGTCAGACGAGCGGATGGTTTTAAAAGGCGGGCTGATGAGGCGGCTACGTGACTGGCGGCGCCAAATGGCGGAGTGCCGTGTGGAGACTTCGAAGCGGACAAGGTTGAGGTGGCGCCACGTCGATAAGTAGAAAAATAGGAGGAATTATTAGTTTATTTGAATGCCTGATCTTTAAAAATTCATAACTTTGTATAGAAAAACCATAAAAATAAAATAAAAATACTCACTTGCTCAGTGAACAGAGGAGAATAATGTTGGCTAAAAATAAAAATTATTTTCTTATTCTCTGATTTTTAATAAATTAAATACCCTCTGGAGTATTTTAATTCATTATGATCAAGCATTGCTCACTATGGCTTGAAATTTTGAGGGTTTGTTCCTCATGTTAGAGACAATGTCTTCTGATTTTTCCAAGATCAAAGGGCATCTCTGTGCTTCTATCCTTAATTTTCAATCTAGGGTGACCATTTTGGATATTTTAATTATAAAAATTAAAACATCATTTGAAAAATTATGGGAATAATTTTAGTAGGTTTCCTATGGTCAGAGAAGTCTAGAAAAAAAAAATGATGTCTTGAATTATCTTGTAAATTTCTATATTTAATTAAATGTAAATATTTTGTACTAATTTATGTAAATTATATACTTATCACAAACTAAAAAATCAATCCACATTATTCATAAAAATCACTTTATCCACTATAAAATTTTGAAAATTATTTGATTAAGTTTGAGTATTAAAGTTGATTTTCTAAGGAACTTTTGAAATTTAAAAATAATTAAAAATCCCAAAAATATCAAAATGTTCCAAAATGTGTTTAATTGCTCTCTGATTACTTGGGACTCATTAAAATAATTTTTCCCAATTTTTCTAAGTTAAAAATAAATCTTAAAAGTTTAAAAGTGGATTTTCCTTATTTTCCCATTAAAATATTTATAATAAACAAATTAAAAATCATGGAAAATACAAAATTTGATTCTCTGAGTTTTCTGAACTCAGAGAAGTCTAATAAAAATATAAAAATAATTTTGGTAATTAAAATATTATTTTCTATTTAATTAAATCATTGAAATTGATCCAAAATTAAATAATGATAATAATAATTTAATTTAAAAAATCACAAAATTTTGCCTAAGTAATTCTATGACCTAGGGAAACCTCTAGTAGTTTTCTCATAAATAAATAAAAAAAACTTTATTTTGGAATGTTAAATAAATCAATTTTTAAAAATCCTATTTTATGAATTTAAATAGATAATTAAATTATAAGAAGCCCACATATTCTCCTTTAATATTGTAATGGCCTCATGGATATGACACTCTAAATGCTTAAAGTCATTTGGGTTATGTTTAATGAGTTATGAGGTGAAGTACCCCAAGGAAAAAATAGTCCTTTGAGATTTTGGTTCTTAATCAAAATTTAGATTAAACAAGGGAAAAATGGGCAAATTTTGACTTAATAGACATGTTTGGATGATTGAAATAAAATGAGATTAAAAGGTAGAAAATCACTCACCACCTTTGTACAACATTAACAAGATCATAATTCTTCTAAATTCATGACTTGGAAGTCAATTAAGATCAAATGATTCTTAAGTAATGAGCTTAAGATAAAAAAGATGATAATTTACAAAAAGATGATAATTTACTTTTTAAGATAAAAAAGATGATAATTTACTTTTCTTAAGCCCAAAGTTGAGATGATGTGATCATTCCATAAGGATGTATGAATTTTGATTCAAAATTTTGATAATCACCATTCCACCTATTATGATTATTAAAAGCTTAGTAGTGACATAAGCTCGATGTTTACACTCATTTGATCGGATTTAGAAGATAACATGATTGGTGATTAATATCCTTAAACATTACAAGTCTGACTTTAATTGTAGACACCACAATCTTAAAATGACTTAAATTTGCCTTAGGGGCACCCACTCACATAACTCTTAAATGAAACATCAATCGATTAACTGGGTATCCTATCATCAGGATAATTAAATTGTCAAGTTTTACTGAGCAATGGGGTAGTCACACTTCAACCTCAGATGATTAATGGAACAATTCGATAAGTCTAAAATGAACTCGAAATATTTTAAGAGATCTTCAAAATGGTTCAGGTTCATGCCTCGAGCATTTTGAAATCTATTGGACATTCTGAAGGGCAAATTGGACTTACCATATTTTGTTCTAAAATCATCTTCTAGGATCTTCTGAGATTCAATAAAATCATAACTTGGGGTTTGGTAGCTAAACCTTCATCTACTCTTGCAATTTAAATTCCTTGCAAAATTATATACATGTCTTGCAAGAACTGACCTTTCAGGTGGTGGAACGAGAAGAATCGACATGTTTGCTTTTAAATTAATGCATTTACCTTTCTATATTTCTTGTCTCGGGCTTTCATATTAAACAATGATGTCACCCTGCATGAAAACCAAAATTGCTAGGATAGCCAAAAAACCAAAACCAAAATCAAAACTAAAATCAAAATAAACCAAGATAAAATTCAAAAAATATACCGCCAAAACATTCAAAATATAAGACAACTCAAAATTTAATCGTAAACCAATTTAATCATAGTAAACTTAACAAAATAACAATTGCAACTAAATTAAGATGTCTCTATCGCATGATCGGGAATCACTGAGAGGAGGTAACCTATGGTTGCTAATGAGATTTCCCATGATCAAAATGAAAGTACGAAATTCATTAAGTTAAGTTTAGTAAATTCATTTGGACTAAGTGAATCCAAAAGAAAATAGTGGTACCAAAACGAGGGAATCGTAGGATCCTAACCAGTGTCACTCTAATCAACTTTAACATGTCCCATAATATTTAAAGAAGCATAACCATAGGAACATCTGATTTGATATTATAACTTGATACATTAGAAAACCTAAACTCATCATGATGAGGAGCTTGGAGCTAGCAATGTGGGTAGCACCGCCATCTTCATCAAGAAGAGAATCTACAACAACATATATTTCCTTAGAATTAAATAACTAAGCTATAAGACTTTGAGGTTGTTTGCTTATGTAACATAAATCCCCAACCTCTCTTTAGGCCTTTGTACAGCTTTGCTGTACAATTTAAGCCCTAACTCGTATTAGGATTTTGAGGTTGTCGTTCGTTATGACCTAAATTCTCATATCTTCTAGGCTATTTGTACGACTGTCTTATATAGATGTAAGCCCTTATTAATAAAATTTTTAGGATGAAACACTTGAGTAATTTTGTCTTGAAACTGAAGCTAAACAATAGGATAGACTGGGAAGTCATCGAGGTTCTCCTCCGGATCTATGACATCCTCTAGTTCTTCCTCCTTTAGATTATATAATAAATGTTCCAAATTTGAGTAATTCCCCTTTCACACCTCTTTGTCCGATCTCGTTGAAAAAGTCTTATTCTTTTGACCTCTTTGAAGATAATCTTCCCTGATTTTTATCGAGAGTTTTCTTCAATGACTCCGGTCATTTAAGATGTAATTAACTATATGAACTTGCCCTTATAGGAAACTTTTCTGAACCCAACTTAATATAAACCCTATTTAATTCTTCGTATTAAATAAGGGAACTTGTCGGTTTACAAATAAAATGGTTTCATAGACTAAACAAATGTCATATATTTCTTAGTTTATTTGATCGAGCATCACCCTCAAGTCTTGTGTTTATCTTTCGGGATAGATACAGGGTTTGAGGTATAGTGCTCTTTTATTAAACTATGAAAGACATGGGATAAGTTTGATTTCATATTTTTTTAAACTTATATATATGTAAATTAAATGCCTTTCCAAAGAGGGTGACAAGATTCCAATTCCGGCGGGCGATAGCTTCCAACAGGCAACTCCTCAACTTTTTAGCACCGACAGCTTCTGGTGACTCCGCTGGGGATAAGATTATCTCTCTATATCAATCAAGAAATATTGTGTTCATACATCAGTAATGTGTTCATGTCCCTCATGAACCAGATTACCATTCTTTTATTGGCATGCTTCATCCATTTCTTTCTTGGGTAAGTACGGTCAACTCTTTTGGAGTTCAGAACAATCTGTTCAATCACCTTTGAACATGAAAGTTCAGGAGGCCATTAAGGACTTTTTAATCTTAGTGTGGGGTCGGACCCCCAATAGGTGTGTTGGTAGACTAGTTCCACATGGGCGTTGTGCGCTGTAAGTTGGTCCCGCACTGGGTCCTGAACTTCACTTTTCCCTTTCGAGTTTGATTCGAGTTTGATTTGCTATTTTGTTTTATATTTTGCAAATTAAATCGGATTGTGTCATGCTGTGCGTGCTCTCTAATTTTCCTTATATTAATTAAATCTTTCTACTTTCATACTACTTTTACTAAAATCTTAAAATCTCCACAAATTAAATAAAGACTTACTTTTTAAGCTGTCGCAATGGCGTTCCCAATGTTCACCTTCTCGTGCAACCTACCAACAAGCCACGATGCCCTCAATGTCGCCCCTACCATTAAGTTCGGAGTCAGATTTAAATATCTCAAGGTTATCCTTGGGAAAGCTCACTTCATCGTAATGAAAGTCGCTGATCCAGAGGTTCAGGAATTGTCTGTTGAGTTTAACCTAAACTACCCTCAGGACTTCCCTTCTTACAAGAGGGTCAAGACTACTGCCACCACGACACCAACCAAGCCTGTTGTTCTCATTTCTGCTAAGGGAAAAGAAGTTATGATCATTGAAGACCCAGCTGAAGGATTGGTTATCCCGCTGTCAGTATTTGAAATCGGATCGAGTTCTAGGACCTCACCGTTAACCCGAACCCAAAGGAGAAACCACAGCCGGAAGATTCAAAGGGATACTAAAGCTCAAATTTATAAAGAAATACTTGTTGATGACGGTCCTCATCAGGAGGAGTCAGGATTACTGGAGACCTACCCACTTCTGCAAAAGAGTAGGTTCCATCCCTTAATGGATACTAATGGGTACGAAAGTATCCAGAAGATCGCCGCTACTTTACCGTCACCTCATGGACACAGTATGGAGAGGAAGAAGCCTGCTCCTATCATCTGGGTCAGTTCAGTTTTTCAGAGACTAGCTGTCAAAGAAGGTTGATCAGTTGGCAAGTTACTTAACGAGTGGGGTGTGCAGTATCCCCTCACATTAAGAAAGAAATTTTAAGGGACGTCAGATCTACCAGATGGTCTCAGACATCAATTGAAGCCTTGCCTCCTCACATTCCCTTCAAGTTTTGCTTAGGAAGCAGAGTTGATATTACCACCATCACTACAGATTCTACCGGCACTAGACCCGCAGGACGTCGACCAGTTAAGTCGCGTCTGGGTCTGAGAATTCTACCAATTACAAGCAACAAAGATGTTCTTAAAGTCCCAGAAGAAAGACAAACATGTTACCTAGTACTGTATCTGGTCTTCACCATGGGGAGCATACTTTTCTTCGGCATGCCAATGTTTTTGCTGAGACACCCCATCTCAAGACATCACCATCAAAGAAAAAGGTGTGGGTACCCAAGGTTGTCGTACCAATACGGTCCAATAAACCCACAGGGCAGGATCATAGAATGAAGCAAAGGTCCAAAGTATCTGACATTGTCGTACAATTGCTAGTGAGATGGATGAGCAAGTAGAGGATGTTCAGTAGAGTCCTCCAGATCTCAAGGTGTTACAAGAATTAATAATCGAAGTAAAGGTCGAAAAGCTCAGGGTCGAGATTTTCAAGTTGGTCCAAGAACATGGAGTTTCCATTGATGATAATGATGAAGATTTTGACTTCAATGATTACCTTGAGGAAGATTTCATGGATATCCATGTCATCGAGACCAGAGTCGCTGCATCTGCGCGCGACGCTCAACCTCTTGTCAAAGAGAACACCGTAGATGAGCTGCGTAGGGCTTTTTTTCTAAGGGATGAGTGATCCCTGGGTACCGCTAATATGCACAATACAACAATAATTCAGATTATTTCACTTATATTTATTTACTTTGCAATAAAACCAAAAACTTGATCCTGAAGAAAAATAAGAATTTACCTTTTAATTTATATATATTGGGATACTATGCAAGTATACGTATCATTATCAAGTAATATAAGACTTTTTTATTATGACCTGAATATCGAACCCACATGAAGAATACACAATATGCACTATTGAAGATCCCTTGATACTGCTAATATGTACAGTACATCAATAATTCATATTATATTTCACTTATATTTCCTTACTTTGTAACAAAACCAAAAACTTGATTCT
Source organism: Phalaenopsis equestris (assembly GCF_001263595.1). NCBI lineage: Eukaryota > Viridiplantae > Streptophyta > Magnoliopsida > Asparagales > Orchidaceae > Phalaenopsis > Phalaenopsis equestris. The sequence goes on from NW_018253071.1 coordinate 83,949, forward strand.
AAAGAAAAATAAGAATTTAACTTTTAATTTATATATATTGGGATACTATGCAAGTATATGTATCATTATCAAGTAATATAGGACTTTTTAATTAAGACCTGAATATCAAACCTACAGGGAGAATACACAATATGCACTATTGAACAACAATCTTTCTATTTTTA
>NW_018253071.1:84454-107467 GCF_001263595.1 Phalaenopsis equestris
GGCAGGTAACATACTACCTCTCACTCTAGGGTTCCCTCGATTCGCTCCATCTGGGGGCTAACATTCTCGTATCAGAACCTAAAACAATAAACCAAGTTGGGGACTTTAAACTGTTACTTTAAAGTTTTCTAACTCTACACCCTTCAATAAATATTTTCCTATTTATTTGCACTCAATCATATGAACTACATTCTCGTTCATACAATCTCATGTGATTTTCTCATGTGATTCAATTGTTGACTGAGAATATACAAGCCCGATTCTTACATGTTCTCATAATAAATTTTAACATATGGATTGGCCAAATCAAGAAGTAAATGAAGTGCATGAATTTAAATCATCACAAGTTCTTTCAACATTAAAGATCAATACTCTCCACAACTTCCATCTAACTAACACTTAATTACTTATCATTTTAAGAAGAAAGATAAGGAAAACTACTCAGAATCCATGAAGAGAAAAAAAATCACACTTTAGTTTAAAAATCAATCATGAATATTTTCAAGCCAGTTCACCTTCCACTCAAGTAAATTAAATCTTCTTCGAAGCATCAACAAAATAAAAGTTCAATTGTTTACTATAATTCAGGTAAAAGTTCTCAATCAGAAATTTGGGTAAAATTGTGTTAATTGGCACATTTTGTAATGCATGAGCACAAGTTTTAGGAGCCTTCACTATAATAATTTGAATCTCATCGCATGGTTTCAATTGCATTCATTTCCCTACTTTCAAAGTCCCACTCTTGTTTCTTTAATAATATTGCAAAAGGTGTCTTGGTTTCTCCTCAAAATATGTCTAGATTTGATGTATTTCCCTAAGAGATGCATTCTTTCGTGATAATTTTATGCCAATAACCACCTATTAAGCCAATGGGTGCCTCAAAAACCTCTTCAAAAATTGCAAAAACTAAATTTACTCATCTAATAACTGCCACTGGCGCTTAGGCGCGGCCTTCTCTGTTTAACCAGTGCTTAGGCGCCAAAATATTTTAGCATAATTTTCACCTCTTTGCTCCAAATTTGACCCTTTTTTTCACACCTTTTAGCATTTTTTTACCTTTTTACTTGTTCCTGAAAGAAAAACACACAAATACCTTGCATTAAAGCACAATATCTCAAAAATAAGTATAAAAATGCATCAAAAACCACTATATATTTTGGGCGTATCAAAATCCCCCAAACTTAAAATGTTACTTGTCCTCAAGTGACACTTCAATCTTTAAAAACTAAATAAGTATGATAGGTATATGAGTTTCTTTAGGAGTTAATAAAATTTAGATTTAGAAATTTAGTGGTCCAATTTAGAAAAAAATAATTAGTAAATGAGACCAACTGAAAGTTATAGAAAATTTTAATGTTAAGAAATATGAAATTATGAGTTTCTATCTAATTCAGAAATATTGTAGATTCTCTAAATTTAGAATTTAGCTCTTTTATTTTCTCTACTTAAAAATTTTATTAAAAAATAATTTTACTTACTATATTATATCCTTAAGCTTAAGATTTCTTAAGTCTTATACTTTGAAAAGATCAAATGTGGAACTAATTTTTGATTAGGCACTAATCCTCAAGCTTCTCCTCCCTTACTCATTTCTTTTTATTTTTCTTTTTCTTTCATTTTTATTTTCTTTTTCTTTTCTTTTTATTTTTTCTTTTTTTTTCTTTTCAGGTAAGGATTACCATTTCTGGATAGGTCTTTAATAATTTTGAATTCCACTTCTCCTGTCCTAAAGCAACGTCTTGATATAAGTCTTTTACTTAAAAAATATAATAATAGTTTTGAAAATTATTTTAATAAAAGAAATTTAAGTATTAAAAATAAGTCTAAATTTCTAAATTTTTCAAAAATACAATTTTTCTTATTAAAGATAGTTATTTATATTAAACATTTTCTACACTAAAAACTTTTAACTTAGACTTTTTCTTCATAACAAAAAATTTCAACTAAATTTTCTTACTCATTTCTAAAATCAAATTTTACTTCCCTAATATAATTTCATATATTTCGAATCAAATTCACTTGTAACACATTTGAGAACAAATAAAACTCCAGTTTTGAAAATATTCATCGCCCCAAACTTAAATTTTTAACAGATTAAACAGTTTAGCATAAGATATATATAAGCAGGAATAAAAATTTAAAATAACATACTAACATGAATTTTTAAACCCTAATGATACAAGTATAAAACTAAAAATAGGAGTAAAACTAATTTTTGATCAAATTTTCTATATTTTCATTTCTATTTAATATGTAGAGATTCAATAGACTTCTAAGCAGTGGGTATAAACATAAAAGTAAACTAACACACTAACTTTATTTCACGATCTCAGCATAAAAACAAACACACTAACATGATAAAAGAAAAATACAGGGTAGCAGTTTCCTAAGTTTCAAATTTAAGACCTAAGTTAGCAAGATTTTCAACTTTACAACATATATAGAATTAAGTTAAGTTCTAAACTAACTAAATCACAAACCTCACAATAGTTACTACCCTAGAATTTTAAAACAAACTACAAACTAACAAAAACATTACGATACAATTAAAAATAAAAGTCTCGCACATCATAATATCTAAACAAGTAAACATACATACATGTCTGAAGTCCAAAACATGAAAATACATCACATCACAATTTACATCACATCACAATTATCACATCACAATTCTCACATAAACATAAAAGTATAAACCACGTCATATAATTCAAACCAACACACGATGCAAATGTAGTAAGCCCGAACCACATAGTTCATATCATATTACAATCATAAAATAAATCTCCCTGCTCTACTCTTCGTCCTCTGGATCACCGCTATCCCAAAATTTTGCAGGATCATAATCAGGGTATCTAGGATATGGAGGAAATTGCACTCCTTGGTTACCCTTAATGAGGCTTTCCAAAGATGAGTGAAATTTGAAATTTCAATCACTTTTTCTCATATTATACCTATCAATATGATCTGCAAAACGCTCTAAATTTTGTACCCTATCAACGGTGAAATTAATATTATTTACCATCCTCTGCAATAATTGATCTCGGGTCTCAGTAGACTCACCTCAAGATGTAGAAGCACGTGAGGTAGATGGTCTAGATGTAGAAGCAGCAGACGTCTCCATTCCATTGCTCCAATAAAATCCTCCTCTCCAGCCAAAAATTGAATGCTCAGAATAAGTCTTCACATTCACTATAATGATGGGCTTTTGAGGTAATAATACTTCCTCTCAGCTATCATATTTAACTCCAGCCTGCTCACACAAAGAAAAGATTAAGGAAGCAAATCCCAGACCTGCAGTTGTAACAGCTGTAGCAGAACTGATGATAGTCTGACAGATTAAAGCTCTAATGTTGATGAGCTTTTCCTCTTGAATACAATAGTTCAACGTCGCTCTTTATTTAGTCACCTTACTGAGATGATTTCTTGGAAGCAGACGAGAAAAAATGAAATAGTGTCAGACCTTTGAAGGTGCACATAACTTTGAAGTTAGGAAGTTGTCTCTCCTCTCATTGGTAATCTTCCCAAGTCCTCTCCTAATAGTCAAGTATGAAATAATCTCATCTAACTCCGCTTCAGTAGGACTATAATTTGAATAAAAACATAAGGTATCCAGTGGTAAATGGTAAAACAAGTTGATTACCTCTGATAAAAAAGGTACCAACTTTCCTCGAACCATAACTCGTTGTCTTCAGCTTCAGAGAGATTTACATAGAACTCCCTCACAATAGATATAACTGCCACAGTAGAGAACACAGAATTGTTCCCACTGTTGGGGAACAATTAAACCATCCATGTATCCAGCCGGATTTCTAAAACATCGCTCCTGAATCAGTTTGCGTGATTGCAACACATCACTATACCATTCTTGAGCTTTTGAACTAAAAAATTACTCGAATCGAAAGGGGCTTTGCCTTTGCTTCTCTTCATTCTTGGTGTCATTCTACAAATTTGATAAATTCCAACAATAACTTCAAAAATCAAGTCTAAACCACTAAACTAAATTTTCAAAAGCTTAAACTACACTTCCTATGCAATTTCCATAGATTTTTCCTCATTTTTCACCGTGAATAGTGAATTTTTGAATTCTTCCAAATGTACTCAAAATACATGGTGAAAATCCAAAATTTTTGCATAAAAGTAAAGCTCTTACCTTAAGAAATCTGAATCTAGCAATTTTTTCTTGATTCCACCAAGAAATTTCCATTTAATGGTGTGCCCTAGCTCTCCAAAATCGCATTTTTGAGAGGCTGAAGGTGACGGGAGGCGTAAAAATGGTGATTTTTGGCTCAAAAATTCACTTTTAACCGTTCGTGAACCAATTTTCGTGAACAATGCTTAAGCGCAGGTAAGTGGCGCTTAGGCGCCTGCCTCTCGGGTTTGCTCGCGCTTAAGTGCAAGATGTGGACTTAGGCACCAATGCACGATTTTCAAAAATTTTAAATTAAAGTAAAATGCACTATTTGCCTAAGTAAACCACCCCTAAATGGTCTCATAGCATTGTGCCAGTTAAGAAAAAAAGTGGACAAATCCATGTATGTGTTGACTTCAGGGATTTGAACAAAGCATGTCCAAAGGATAAATTTCCATTACCAATACCACCATTACCAAATTTCCATTACCAATACCAGAGATGGTGGACATCGCTTTGACTCATGAGATTTTCACCTTTATGAATGGATTGTCAGAGTACAGCCAAATTAAGATGGCTCCCAAGGATGCAGCACTTACAACCTTTAGAATGCATATTTGCTTATTAGGATTTTCTACTACACAGTGATGTCATTTTGATTGAAGGACGTTGGAGCGACATACCAATGAGCTATTACAAAGATTTTTTATGATCACATTCACAACCAAGTGGAATGCTATGTGGAGGATTTGGTCATTAAGAGTAAACATAAAATAAATAATTTGTATGTTTTGATGATCGTGTTCAAACGATTACGACAGTACAACCTTAAGATGAATCCCTTAAAGTGCGCCTTCAACGTTACCTCCAAGAAGTTTTTAGGATTTGTTGTCCATCATAGAGGAATCAAGATCGACCCAGATAAGATTAAAGCTATCTTGGAAATATCTCCTCCCAAAACCTTGAAACAACTATCCTTGAAACAACTAAACAACTATGTTCCTTCTAAGGGAAGTTGGCATATCTGAGATGTTTTATTTCTAATCTCTCAGGTAGGTGTCAGCCCTTCTCTGCATTAGTTAAAAAGAATGCCAAATTCATTTGGGAGGAGAAATGCCTGCGGGCTTTTGAGGACGTTAAATAATATTTAATGACACCTCTTATTTTGGCAGCCCTTATCCCGAGAAAACCTTTAATACTTTATACCGCGACTTTATATAACTTTTTTGGAGCCCTCTTAGCCCAAGTTAATGACGAAGGTAAGGAAAACACACTCTATTACTTGAGTTGTCATCTAATACCGATGGAGATAAGGTATCTGCCTATTGAAAAGCATTGTCTAGCTTTAATTTTCGTCGCCCAGAAGCTCATACATTACATGCTTTATCATAAGGTAACTCTAATTTCAAAAGTTAATTCGTTGTAATATTTGATGACCCAACCAACACTCTCTGGTCATTTAGCATGATAGTTGATGATTTTCTTGCAATTTGATATAACTTTTGTTCCCCTCCGTGCTATCAAAGGACAAATTATAGTAGATGTTCTCGTTACACACCTACTTCCAGCTGGGTCCCCTCTTAATGACAAACTACCAGATGAACATGTATTTCAAATGGAATTCTACAGTGCACAATGCTAGGAGATGTACTTTGATGGAGCTTTGTCAGCCAGAAAAGACAAAGGATCAGGAACAGTTATTCTGGGTAAAGCAGGAATTGGTTTGATCTTCATCATGCCAGATAAGGGCATGCTGAGATTCTCCTATCACCTGACAGTGCCATGTACCAACAATGAAGCAGAATATGCAGCCTTAATTACTAAGTTGGAATTGGCAATCTCGATGGATATAACAAATATTACCATTTATGGTGACTCACTACTTGTCATCCAACAAGTCACTGGACAATACAAGATTTTGAAACCAAGATTATCAAAATATCACCAGCACACAATGAAGCTGTGTGAACAAATTCACAGTGTAACTTTTTACCAAATTCTTTGAGGAGATAATGCCCATGCCGACACTCTAGCAAAACTTGCTAAGGAACTGGCATGCCCACCGAAGGATTCCATTGATATCACAGTACAAGGAAGATGAGTTTTGTCTCAAATCGATCTCAACAATCTACACAAGCTCGAAAAAGAAGAAGAAACGATGATTGTGGTTGCTGATGTCAATGAAGATTGGTGTAAGTCATTAATAGAATATTTGCAGACTGGAAAGCTGCCAGAGGACAAGTCAACAGTGCACCACATTACAAGAAGGCCTATGTCGTATGCTTTAGTAGGTTATGTCCTCTACAGAAGATAATTCAATCAGTGTGGCTACGATGTTTGAGCAGAGCCGAAGTACAGAGTATTGTCAAAGAAGTACATACCAGATTGTGTGGCGCTCACCAGTTAGGGCCAAAGATGAAAATAAAGATCAAGAGACTCGAATATTATTGGTCAGCAATCCAACTGCATGGGTACAACTAGAAGATGTCACCAGTGCCAAGTGCATGGGGTAGTCTTACACCAACCTCCGAATGTGCTACACCCAATCCATTGCTTCGTAGCCATTTGAGTGTTGGGGCATGAATATAATAGGTCCGATAGAGCCTCCGTCCTCTGAGGGACACAAATTTATTCTCACAGCCACGGATTAATTTTTCAAATGGGCAGAGGCAGTGTCATTACGAGAGATTACATCACAACACGTCCTTAAAATTTTCAAAAGCCAAGTCTTCTACCGTTCAGAGTTCCGCACAGAATAATTTCCGACAATGGGACAACCTTCAAGAGCAGAAAAATCAACAATTTTGTCAAACGACATGGGATAGACTGGAGATACTCTACGATATACTATCCCAGGACAAATGGCCTGGCTGAGGCCTTCAATAAGACACTGGTATAGATTTTGAAGAAGACATTGGACAAAAAAAAAAGAAACTGGCATAACAAACTGTTAGAAGCCTTGTGGGCCTACCGAACAACGTTCAGGACTCCCACTCAATGTACACCCTACGAACTTGTGTACGGGTTCGATGCCATACTACCGTTAGAAGTTCAGAGGTTGTCTCTCAAAGTCTCTGTCACCAATCAACTTACAGTAGAGTAAGTACAAAACTCAGACTTGAAGAATCGGAAAGTCATAAAGGAAAAGATTAGAAGCTCAATAGCATTTGGAGCTTTACCAAGCAAGGATGGTAGAAGCTAATGACAAATTGGTTCACCCAAGGACATTCAAATTTGGTGATCTTGTACTTTTTCTCAAAATATCTATTCTTCCATGCCACAAAGTAGGTGGAAAATTTGAGCCAACTTAAGAGGGACCATTTGTTGTGGAAAAAGTCTACGCAGAAGGAGCCTACCAGATAGTGGATGTTCGAGCCAAAAGTCCCATGTTGCCAATCAACGGACGATACTTGAAGACATACTATGCAACTTGACATTGCTTGAATTGAAATTTTAAAATTTTGATTGTTCTGAGGTTATTTATTTGGCCAAACGTCTGTGACCTGGTCCAAAAAATTTATAATAAAATTAACCTCAATAAAATGAAAATTTTTGAATTTACATACTTCAGTTTTCTTCTTTCTACTTTTAAGTTTGATATCTTACTAAATTAAACAAAATATATGCAGCATAAATAAATATATGCATAAATAAATGATTTCCTTACTGATATAAACTAAAATTTTGTCTAATAAACACTTTTTTTTGTTATTATTCTTGCTAAATTTCAGTGCACTGATGTTTTTCTGTCATCTGCAAAAATATGTCAGGACAGAAGCTGATTTTTTATTTCAAGGATGGCTGGAATCTTGCAATTAACGATGAAAGGGCACCGCATGGTGGCATCATAGACTTTGACATGGACTTCAGTCAAGTCAATGTAGATTATGAGTGTCCCCTGATGGACGAGGTCAGTCGTCGAGAAAAAGAAGGGCTACCATCACTGTTAAAGATCATCACCAAGGAGGATTCCTCAGAAGGGGAAGAAAGAAGGGGAAGAAAGTGATAGTGAAGTAAGATCCGATGGAGGGGACTAGTCGCCTGTCATCTATGATAACTGCACCGACCAAAGGTCAAGTCACTGTTGATGATGAGAGGCTGCCAGATGCACCGTTTCGAAGGACTCAAAGCAGAAATGCCAATATTTGAAAACATAGAGCTTTCTTGCATGAAGAAAGAAGACGCCAGAAGGAGGCATAAATTTTTCTTACCCCGATTCATGAGGGAAAAATCTACAATCCATGCATGAGAGAGACTTCCTCCAGCTTTCCTGTCACAGAGGATGAGTCCAAGTTCACTACAGAGCTGATGATACTAGAGGTTTCATATAATCTTTATGTGTGTTGCCCGACATGCAACGTTGAGATTCCCACATGGATACCATTACAAGGGCATTTATGGAGTGCCTGGACTGTAACGTCCTCCACCCAGAGCGTTACATCACTCTGAAAGACTATACTTCCACCGATAGCTGATTTTAGATCACTGATCACTTAATGGTGGAATCATATATTTCGCTGAATATAGAGACAACACCAACATGGATTCCTACTGATATTGAAATGAGGGAGCATCCTCAACAGCTGCCAATCATCACCATGGAAGAATTCTATAAAATGAGTAAAGTAAATAAAAGGAAATTTGAATTTTATGAAGAAGTTCAGGGAAGATTCTTCAATAAACTAGAAGGCTTGGAGCTGTACATTTCTCTGAAAGTGATGAAAAAAGCATTCTCGATTATATCTTCGACCTAAGAGACAGGGGTCGAGCGGGTCTTCTGATGGAAAGGACGTATTCTGAACTACAGAAATTGATGCGTGCAAAAGGCATAATCACCATACCATGTGGTTATTGTTATAATTTTACCAAGGACAGACAAGGAAATCTCCCGAGGATTTTAAGATATGATGAGGTGGATCAGTTACCTCTTATAATAAAGTGGATGATCAAGAGGATGAGACATGATGAGGTGGATCAGTTACCTCATATAATAAAGTGGATGATCAAGAGGATGGTTCAATGGAGCATACTTCCAGCCAATTGCATTCCCAACAACTATATTATCAATATCTATGATGAAGGCGATTGCATTCCCCCACATATAGACCATCATGAATTTGTGAGACCTTTTAGCACGATCTCCTTTATGAGTAAGAGAAATATCCTGTTCGGGAAAGAAATAGATGTCATTGGACCTGGCGAGTTCAGAGGATCCGTGGAGATTCCATTACCAGTAGGTTCAGTATTGATTCTTAAGAGAAATGGAGCAGACATCGCCAAACACTGCATTCCGGGGGTACGACACCGCAGGGTATCTGTAAATTTCAGAAGGATGGATAGTAGCAAGATGCCAAATGGATTTCAACCAGATCCAGAGTTAGAAGAGCTACAATCTTACAAGCTATGAGAGGGCTGCACCTCTAAGTACATGCAAAAGAAACTCTTGTCCTGGAGCATGACTTAGAATGTCTGCTCAATAAGGAGCTCGTCATACCTGATACAGAGGGTCAGAGGGGGGGGATACCTTTTTGTACTACGTGTTGGCACAACAAATATGATAATATATGTATCAGATATGCTTAGCTTGTGATATGTACCCAACATGAGATATTTTCAAATATACTTTTGATGTGTTCAGCATATTGTACCTTTTGATGCTTCGGCCTATGTTCAATCTATAACACCTTTTTGAAGCAGATTATTTTGAAGCAGATTAATGAAATTCAGATTAATGAAATTTCTTTCAAAATTCTATTTATTTGTTCAATTGCCCTTTTGTACGATAGATCAAGAGCCCCAAAACCATACGTTGGTTTCGAACTACAAGGAATAAAGAACAAAACAATAAAAACTTAATGATAAAATTCAAACAAAATACTCTTTTGAAAGTCATCCAACAAAAAATTAATTTTTAAAATATATTTTGATAATGAAATGTGATAAAAATAACCAGAAAAGAAAATAAAGTTGTTGAGCTATTTTTCTCGATTTCAAGGACTCTTACTCTTTGCTCGTGCAACACGATTATCTTTGTCTGCACTAATTTTCTTCACATCCCCGCAAAATTTCACATTCTGCTTAAAACTCACAAAGTCTCTCCAATTTTTCTTCGCTAATATCAACCTAATCACATGCCACATATCTATGAATTGAACACCAGAAATTCACTACACTGCTTTCATGTTGCTTTCGGGGTCAACACCTAAATTCTAATTCTTATCTTTTGAGGTCGGTACCTAAATTCTGATTCTCTTTTTGAGTTTGATACCTAAATTTCAATTCTCATCGCAGAATCAGTACCTAAGTTCTGATTCTCAATCCTCGAGATTGGTATAAGACCCCCTTGAATGGAACACGACATCCTATTCTCAATTCTCAAGATTGGTATTGGTATAAGACCCATTGGTATAAGACCCCCTTGAATTGAACACAACATCCTGTTCTCAATCCTCGAGATTGATATAAGACCCCCTTGAATGGAACATGAAATATTTTTCTCAATCCTCAAGATTTGTATAAGACCCTCTGGAATGGAACACGACATCCTATTCTCAATCCTCGAGATTGGTATAAGACCCCCTTGAACGAAACACGACATCCTATTCTCAATCCTTGAGATTGATATATAACTCCCTTGAATGGAACACAACATCCTATTCTCAATGCTCTAGATTGGTATAAGACCCCTTTAAATAGAACATGACATCCTATTCTCAATCCTCGAGATCCATACCAAAAATTCCGACTCTCTTTCCGTGATTGATACCCAAATTTCAATTCCCATCTCGAGGTCAACACCTAAATACTAATTCTCCTCCTCCGAAACATATGAAATTTGATAATTTGAAACTTACTCTCCAAATTCCAGCAAGAGTTCCTACTCTTTGATTTCGATCGGATATTCACCTACTATATCCCTAGCAGAAACAACTAGCAATCATTTTTTACACTTCTTTCTAGGTCTATTAACTTAGGAGTGTGCTGGTTCTGTTGATCTCATCGGTCAACGCCAACACGCACGGTGTGCCTGCTTAGCTCACCACACCTATTTGGGGTCCATTTATTGACCTCACTTTTGGTTGAGGTTTAATTTTCCCTCTTTAATAGCCTAGGGTCTAACCATATAATTTTCCTATTGACTATTCCTAGAAAACTAGAAAAGGAACCCTCACCATTAGAAACTCTAAACTCTTCCTTGCTCAACTTGGAGTTTCACATATTAGTCCTAACCTCTAACACTTAGTAGGTGGGGTCAGTATGGGGGATCTCAAGGAGAGTCTCCATAAAACTGCTTGACCTTAGGGCTGACACTGGGTGTTGGTCTAGAGCTAGTTCACTCACTTGCACTCACTATCACCTATATCCACTAGCAACCCTAAACCCAAAATTGTTGACTTTCAACCCTTGATCTTTCAGGAGACTCATGTGTCCCCTAGACCCACTAGCCCTAGGCAAGGGTTTAGCTAAGACTAGTACATAGAGGACCCAAATGGGGATTTCATTGGTCCACATCTCATATATGGTGGTTGGCCCCCCAATTCTACCAAAATATCCAACTTGATCTTTTGCCCCTAAATCCACCCAAATTACAATGCACTTGAAAACTTAAACTTGATAAAAATTCCCAAATTCATTCAAAATACCCAAACTTATTCAAAAATCATCTTAAACCATTTGAAACTACCTAATAAACCATTTGAAACTACCAAAAATCATCTTAAACCATTTGAAACTACCTAAATTGCCCAAAATATCCCAAAAAATTTTTCAAAATTACCAAAATACCCTGAAATTTGCCAAGATTGCAAAAATACCCTTGGTCGCCCAAACTTTCCCAAGAAATCCAAAATCACTTCAAATGTCTCCAAAATCATTTTGGACCCTTCAATTGGACCCAACTTGGTTAATTTGACCATTTTGACCAAAAGCCCCAAATTGCCGATTTCTACAAATTTACCTCACATACCCATCAATTTGACTCCAATACATCCCAATTGCAATTCTAAGCTCAAATTAATCTTTCATATGATCATCCAAACTAAATATAAGCCTAATTGATCCATGATTTGAGGTCAATTTTGATCCAAATTAAACCCCAATTTTGTTCATATGACCTAACCCCACCAAATTGAACGCCACAGCCTACTCAATTTAACCCAATTTAAATCCTAAACTCTTCATAAAAATCCTACACATCAAATTAGAACTTTATTTAGCCTTAGACAAGACTCAATTTCACTCAATTTTAACCCAAGTCAAAAATCCCCAAATTTTCCCCAAATTGGCTGTCTCCAACTTCCATTAAATGGAATGCCCTAACCCCAAAATTAACACTCAATTGATGTTGATAACTCTTCATGATATTCCTATAGATCATTTTCAACCATCAATTTGGGCTTAGCCAACCTTTGCCTAACCTAAACCCAAATCTAACCCAATACCTCAAATTGACCAAATGCCCAAAATCCTCCTAATTGACCTCCGAACCAATTCAAAATCACTCCAAATCATTTCTAAACTCCTCATGACAATAATCTACACAATATTGATAAATCAATTGATCTTAATTTCATTGCTAACATAACCATAACCCAACTTCTAGCCATTTTGACCCAAACTGAACCCCTTCACTAAAATTGGACCTAGTTAAATCCACTTAAATCACTCAAGTGAGCTATGGACCAAGGTTCCCCTAATTTAAGAGATCTTATCCCATTTTTAAGCCTTAACCAATAAATATCCCCCATCATCAGTTGCCATTTAGGGTTAACCATAATTAAACCTCTCATTGGCTCACCTAACCACCTGACCTACTTCCCTGCCCTAGTTGGCTGGCCTAGTGGCCAGAAAACTCCAAAATTGAGGGCCACCACCCTTAAATCAAACCCAATTTTAACCTTAGAGGCCAGCTCATCTTAATGGGTCTTTAGAGCTCCTCAGTCCTCCACCTAAGCAACTTTTTGCACCCATCAATTTGTCTTGGTGGCTAGCCTAAGCTCTTCTATTTAATCAGCCTATCCATGGCCAAAGAAAGAAGAGTTCTAAATCCTTGGGGAATCTCTGCCAAAATCTCACCAGAGACTCTCCAAGCATCTGTAAGTTCAATCCAATCATCTTCCCCTTTTGATTCCCATAGTGAAAGCCCAATTTTGAGCTCAAACTTTCAGCTCATATCAGGACATCTATCCACAGTCCACCAAACTCAAATTAATTGTACACATACCATCCCTAGGGTACACATATTAATTGTACACATACCATCCCTAGGGCAAGAGGAGTTGATTCTCAATCAAACCCCCCTTTAAAACAACGTCTAAGATAGCTCTAGACCAATACCTAAAATCTACCTTGATCGAAATGATACCTAGACAATTCACCAAGGTTTGGGACTTCATCTAGAGGTTTGTTTGGCTCAATCAAAGCTACCACAACCATCTAATTGAGGCTTCCCCTCTCAGACAGAGGGATTGAACTCTAACCCATTGAACTCTAACCCTAACCCGAGCTTATTTTAAGACTCCTTGCGAAATGAATTGATTTTATACTTGATTTCATACTTTATTAACCATATAGATAGGTTTGTCTTGAGTAGATGAAGGTTTATAAACAAACCCTATGTTATCTGGTTGAGTCTAGCTCAATATCTTAGGGTTTTAAGTTTAACGGTTCACGGGTTAGGTCATTTGGGGACGATGACTAAGAGTCGTCTGATCGCGCGTTTATTCTACGGACGGATGAGATTTAGCCGAACGAGCAGATGGTGCAAAAAGGCGGGCTGACGAGGTGGCTACGTGGCCGACGGTGTCAAATGGTGGAGCGCAGTGTGGAGACTTCGGAGCGGACAAGGTTGAGGTGGCGCCGCATGGATAAGTAGAAAAATAGGAGGATTTTTTTTTATTTTAATGCTTGATCTTTGAAAATTCATAACTTTGCATAGAAAAATTATAAAATTAAAATAAAAAATTCTTATTGCTCAATAAATTGAGGAGAATAATGTTGACTAAAAAAAATTATTTTCTTATTCCCTAATTTTTAATGAATTAAATATCCTCTATAGTATTTTAATTCATTATGATCAAACTCTATAGCTTAAAACATTTCACCCTGGCTTGAAATTTGAGAATTTGTTCCTCATGATAGAGACTATGTCTTTTGATTTTTCCAAGGTCAGAGTCTAAGGTCATAGGGCATCTATATGCTTCTAACCCTAATTTTCAATCTAGGGTGACCATTTTGGCTAATATAATTTAGTAGGCTATTATAATTTATGAAAATATCATCTAGAAAATTATGGGAATAATTTTAGTAAGTTTTCTATGGTCGGAGAAGTCTAGAAAAAATATCATGATATCTTGAATTATCTTGTAAATTTCTATATTTAATTAAATGTAAATATCTTATGTTAATTTATGTAAACTATATACTAATCATAAATTGACAAAATAAATCCCACGTTGTTGATAAAAATCTTGTTTATCCACTATAAAAATTTGAAAATTATTTGATTAAGTTTGAGTATTAAAGTTGATTTTCTAAGAAACCTTATATTTTTATATGAAAATAATTATATTAAATTAAATACACTTGGGAAAATTGTGAAAATTGTTTTTCTGAGTTCCTGGTGATCAGAGGCCCTTGGGAAAAATAAAAATTAATTTTTAGAAAATACTTAATTTTTTAGTCTTATTTTGAACTTAAAATAATTAAAAATCCAAAAAATATTAAAATACTTCAAAATATGCCTAATTTCTCTTTGATCACTTGGGACTCATTAAATTATTTTTCCTAATTTTTCTAAATTAAAAATATATCTAAAAAGCTTAAAAGTGGATTTTCCTTATTTTCCCATTAAAATAATTATAATAAAAAAAATTAAAAATCATAAAAAAATACAAAATTTGATAAGTCTATTTTGTAATTATAAAAACAATTTTGGTAATTAAAACATTATTTTCTATTTAATTAAATCATTTAAATTGATCCAAAATTAAATAATCATAATAAAATTTAATTCAAAAAATCATGAAATTTTGCCTAAGTACTTCTCTGACCTAGGGAAACCTCTAGTAGTTTTCTCATAAATAAACAAAAAAAACATTATTTTGGAAAGTTAAATAAATCAATTTTTGAAAATCCTATTTTTTGAATTTAAATAGATAATTAAATTAAATTAAATTTTAAGAGGCCCACATATTCTCCTCTAATATGGTAATGGCCTCATTGATATGACACTCTAAATGCTCAAAGTCATTTGAGTTATGTTTAAAGAGTTATGAGATGAAGTACCTCAAGGGCAAAGTAGTCCTTTTAGATTTTGGTTCTTAATCAAAATTTAGGATTAGCCAAGGGGAAAAAATGGGAAAATTTTGATCTTAATAGTCATGTTTGGATGATTGAAATACAATGGGATTAAAAGGTAGAAACTCATTGACCACCTTCGTAAAACTTCAACAAGATAATAATTCTCCTAATCTTCATGACGTGGAAGTTAATTAAGATCAAATGATTCTTAAGTAATGGGCTTAAGATAGAAAAGATGATAATTTACTTTTCTTAAGCCCAAAGTTGAGGATGATGTGATCATTCCATAAGAATGTATGTCACTTAAATCAAAATTTTGATAATTATCATTTCACCTATTATGATTGTTAAAGGCTTAGTAGTGACATACGCTCGATGTCTACACTCAATTGATCAGATTTAGAAGATAACATGATTGGTGATTAATATCTTTAGACACTACAAGCCTGACTTTAATTATGGACACCACAATCTTAAAATGACTTAAACTTGCCTTAGGGGGCACCCACTCACATAACTCTTAAATGAAACATCAATCGATTAACTGGGTATCCTATCCTCGGGATAATTAAATTGTTAAGTTTCACTGAGCAATGAGGTAGTCACACTTCAACATCAGATGATTAATGGAACAATATGATAAGTCCAAAATGAACTCAGAATATTTCAAGAGATCTTCAAAGTGGTTCAGGGACATGCGTCGAGCATTTTGAAATCTATTGGACATTCTGAAGGCAAATTGGAGTTGTCATATTTTGTTCTAAAGTCATCTACTAGAATCTTCTGAGATTCAATAAAATCATAACTTGGGGTTTGGTAGCTAAACCTTCATCTACTCTTGCAATTTAATTTCCTTGCAAAAGTATATACATGTCTTGCAAGCACTGACCTTTCAGGTGGCAGAAAAAAGAATTGATAAGTACGCTTTTAAATTAATGTATTTACCTTTCTATACTTCTTATCTCGAGCTTGCATGTTAAACAACAATGTCACCCTGCATGAAAAGTCAAACTTCTAGGATCGCCACAAAGTTAAAACTAAAACCAAAACTAAAATCGATCAAGATAAAATTCACCGCTACAACATTCAAATACAACATTCAAAATACATTCAAAATATAAGACAACTCAAAATTTATTCACAAACATCACAATACAACAATTGCAACTAAGTTAAAATGCCTCTATCAGATGATCGGGAATCACTCAGAGGAGGTAACCTTTGCTTGCTAACAAGATTTCCCATGGTCTAAATAAAAGTACAAAATTCATTAAGTTAAGTTTAGTAAATTCATTTGGACGAAGTAAATCCGAAAGAAAATAGTGGTACCGGAATGAGGGAACCGTAGGATCCTAATCAGTGTTGCTCTAATCAACTTTATCATGTCCCATAATAGTTAAAGAGCCATAACCATAGGAAGATATTATTTGACATTATAACTTAACACATTAGAAAACCTAAAGTCGTCATGACGATGAGCTTGGAGCTAGCAATGTGGGCAGCAGGGCCATCTTCATCAGCAAGAGGATCTACAACAACATATCATTCCTTAGAATTAAATATCCAAGTCATAGGACTTTGAGGTTGTTTGCTTATGCAACATAAATCCTCAACCTCTCTTTAGGCCTTTGTACAACTCTGCTGTACAATCTATGCCCTAACTCGTCTTAGGATTCCGAGGTTGTCATTCGTTACGATCTAAAGCTTCATATCTTCTAGGCTATTTGTGCAACTGTCTCGTATAGATGTAAGCCCTAATTAATAAAATTTACATAATGAAAAAATTGAATAATTTCTTCTTGAAACTGAAGCCAAATAATAAGATAGACTGGGAAGTCACGGAGGTTCTCCTCCAAATCTATGACATCCCCTAGTTCTTCCTCCTTTGGATTCCACAATAAATGTTTCAAATTTGAGCCATTCCCATTTCACACCTCTTCGTCCGATCTCATTGAAAAACTCCTATCCTTTTGAGCTCTTTGAAGATAATATTCTCTGATTTTTATCGAGAATTTACTTGAATGACTCTGATCATTTAAGATGTAATTAACTATAGAGGCTTGCACTTATAAGAAGCTTTTTCAAAGCTTAATATAAACCCTATTTAATTCTTTGTATTAAATAGGGGAACTTGTCGGCTTACAAATAAAATGGTTTTGCAAACCAAATGGATGTCATATATTTCCTAGTTTATTTGATCGAGTATCACCCTCAAGTCATATGTTTATCTTTAAAGATTGATACTTGGTTTGAGGTAGAGTGTCTTTCATTTAAACTATGACTGACAACTTACAATAGGCAATTCCTCAACTTTTTAGTGCTGACAGCAAGTTTATGTATGGGCGATTACATCAACGGGGGTTTGTCCTTGACGAAACTACAAACGATCACCTAGTTAGGTTTTTCCTCACTTAGCTGTATCCAAGGGTGGTATGATTCTCCCTCGTTTTGTAAATAAATAAAATGTAATTTTTCTAATTCCAGTAATGATTGCTTCTCCTCAAGTATTGCACAGTTCTTGTCACACTATTCTTGTCTGTGGCTTTTTGTTTTTCTGTGATATATATATATATATATATATATAACTCCTTACTCTCCCTTATTTTTCTTCTTGTTCTTCTTCTCCTTCTGTTGTGCGTTTTTACGGATCATATGACACAAAAATACTTCCAAGAATTCTTTTTATCGATTCCAACCTCAGAAGTCTCGGTTCATTCTACAACAGAAGTGAGGGAGAATCAGAGCCTTTATGTTTCTAATCTTATCATACGGCTTCGGTAATGAGCAATTTCTCTCTGAATTTGGTTTTCTATAAGGATTAGTTTAAAAAGGGTCTTCTCCTACCGCTTTCAAGGAAATTTAATCAGTTTTTGAATGGTATGAGTTTATTACTACACAAGTTCTTCCCAACTCTGTGGCTTCTGCAATGACTTTTATCCTCTTTTATTGAAGGGTGAAGATGCCTTGGTCGCTTGAATTGTTCAAAATTTTCTTCTCCTTCCAAATCAACTGACACGGCTATGTTCAATTTGCTGCCAGTTCCACGATCCATATGATTGGTCTTGAGAATAAGATAAAGGATTATAAAATGAAATTCTTGGTGGGATCTTGTGTTAATGGCTGGGGGATCAGCATCGTTCCAGTAAAAAGTGAGGTGAAGAACAGAAGTCACCTTTGGGTAATATTAGAGATAATAAGACGTTGATTGAGGGTCAACATCTCTCAATGTTTCAATACCTCAATTTGTACATGATATCACATATGTTTCAACCCAACGACAACGTGGCCATGATTGAAGGGCTATGGACATCATCTGACGCTCGGGAAGTGGCCAGAGAAAAGTCTGTCGAGGAGAGGGGGCTTCAAAGAAACATCAAGAAAAAAGTGTTCCTTCCTTGTTTAGGAGAGGTTAGTCTACCCCCACTCGATTGACTGAAGAAGGTACTGAAGGTAAACAAATTTTCCTCGTTTTAGTTTCTTATGCATATGAGTATGTGCTTATATTGTTTTTGCATTATCTAAAGGGAGGGCAAGGATTTCCTCAAGACTCATGGTGTATTCGATTTTGGGATTTTTGCTGTGACTCTTGGTGGGACTTCTTTCACGGGCTTGCATGATTGAGTGGAGGCTAGTTGCTCTTCTTGTCTATTCATGATAAGGATAAAGTCTGGAGGAGAACCAGGAGATGCTAAGATGGTGGAAGGTGACGACATGCCTCGGAGGCAAGGAAAGGCTCCTGTTCCAGAAACTAAGCTACCTCCTTCTCCGAGAGAGGAACTCATTCAAGTTGTTATTTTCTCATGATCGAGGGGGCTGGAATTTTGATGAGCGGTCATTACGCTCTTCTTGATAGAGATACTAAGTGGTATCCCTTTACTCCTTTGAATAGTGACTACTCGTCAACCTTGATGGAGGCATTATGGTCTCCCACTTTTGAAAAACATTTAAGAAAGATGGATCAACGAGATATGTATCAGGCGATCGATTGCTATCATGTTCTTTCATGGGAGGCTTCACATTTTCTAGGGACTCTTTTGGATTGGGCAGAAAGAAAAATTGCAAGGGATGCCTTATAGATAGAAAATTTGAGGCGGAGATTCTCCTTAACCAACGAGAGGCTAAAGATTTCTCTAGAGCATAAGGAGTTAGAGGCTCAGGAACACTAGACTCTTATTAAGGAGCATAAAGAGTTGAAAGGGAAAATCTCCTCTAAGATTTCTTGGGAAGAGCATGTTGAGGGTCTTTCCTGTTACATTACGGTTAACAAATCTCTACTTGTAGAGAGAATTTTTAAACATGGCCTAGTTGTCTGAAGTATGGTGGGACATGGAGGAGTTTGACATGTTGCTTTCAAGTTTGGAAGGTGGAGAACAGAAGCCCTTGAATGGGAAGTCTAACAATGCCGAGAGAGATAAAGAAACTGGGAAAGAGGGTGATGGGAAATCTTCTAGTATATAGAGCTAACTTGCGACATCTTTTTTAGTTTTATTTTGTTTTAGTGTTTACACATGCTCTTATGAAAATTTTGTAACTCAGTATTTGTTAGTATACTTTATAATGCAAGGGATTTGTGCTTTGAGTTTTTATTCTTGCGCTCCATAACTATTCTACTTTATGGGTAATTTCCTGCTTGATGTAATTGGTTGACAAGTGTGTGGTTATTCATCCATGTAAAATAGATGGAATTCAATCATTTGTGCATGCCTCATAGAGCTATGGCCGCCGTTTGTCAATAGTTCCCATAGGTCTTTGGCCATTGTTAGACACCCCTCAAAGAGCTTGTTGTTGCTGGCTGTTAACTTTTTAAATTGGGCACAGGATGATTTTCTGCACACCTCTCGTAGAGCTTGTCCCTATCAAATGTTGAAACGTCCTATTAGCCTCACATAATCTTTTGACACTCCTCAGGGAGCTTGTCATTACTGGGTGTTACCTTTGTAAGTTTTTCACAAGACGCTCGTTCGTGCTCCCCTCGCAGAGCTTGCCGATTGCCGATACGTCCCATAGGCTTTTTGCGATTGCTAGACACCCCTCATAGAGCTTGTTGTTGCGGGGTGTTAACTCTGTAAATTTTGGTGCAGGAAGAACATTCATGCACCCATCATAGAGCTTGTCATTTTCGAGTGTCGAGATGTCCCATAAACCTCTCACAATTGTTAAACACTCCCTTAAGGAGCTTTTCGTTGTCGAGTGTTAAAACATAGAATATGGCATTGAATGATCATTCAGGCACCCGTTATGGATCTTATCACAGCCCGATGTCAATATGTCCTATAGGACACTGACGATTGTTAGGCACCCTCCGAAAAGCTTGTCATGGTCGTCTGTTAATGCTTAAAATAGGGCGTAAGATCACGCAACCCTGACAGAGTTTATCATCGCAGGATACTGTCCCATAAGCTATTTGACAATCTTTGCATAGATTAATTAGTTTTAGCTACTTGTGGAGCTTGTTTCCTCAGCTTAGAGTCAGTTCCCCAAGTGTAACTACGTCAGTTCCGCAAGTGTAACTACATCAGTTCCCCAAGTGTAACTACGTTAGTTCCCCGAGTATAACTGAATCAGTTTCCTGAGCATAAGGACAATCATAGAAAGTACAATTAGCAATATTGAATATGTGAAATCTCATACTCTTAGATGCTATGACTGTAAAAAAACCCTTTATTATATTGATTTTTTTATAGATTTAGAGTGGTTATACAAAACAATCATGATATCATTTCTTCTACAAGTAGGGATTACTTTAAGGGAAGAATTTATTTAAAACGTCGCTACTTTAAGCTTGAGGGACGTTGTTTCTTGCGAATGTCTTCAGTTGTATGCTTTGGATATAGCCATCTAGTGGATGATGTAAGGGTCATTCTAGGTTTGATCAAGCTTATCGGTAGCTTGTCCCTTGGCGATGTCATCGACCTTCTTTAGCACAAGGTCTTCTAGGGCAAATTTCTCACCATGTACTTGTTTTCTAAAATATTTTGTTGTCCTCTGCTTAACCTCATCTTCCAAAAGGGCTGCGTTGGCTCAATTTTCCTTGGCCAGATTTAAGGCGAGCCTGACTCCTATGTCATTCCTCTCTATCCACTCTCTTAGATCCTCCTTATCAAAAGTTGAGGCAGAGAGTACCATTTGGCTATAATTGTTGTATTAGACCGGTAGCATGGCTTCCATTCCATGGGACAACATAAAAGGGGTCTATCCGGTGGATGTTGACGTTGTTATTCAGACCGCTCATAGTATCAAAGGGATCAGGTATGTACATTTACCTTCTGCTTCTTCTACATTTTTCCTTAGCAATTTTAAGATGATTTTGTTAGCAGCCTTCACCTGTCAATTAGTTTGAGGGTGATGTATAAAAGCAAATTTAAGGTTGATCCCTTGAATTTTATAGAAACCTTAAACTCCTTTGTCGATGAATTGGGTCCTATTAACTGTAACTATGATGAGAGGTAATCCGTGTTGACAAATCAAGTCAGTCCAAATGAAGTTTTGGACTACCTCCATTGCTACGTGTGCTAGAGGCTTTACTTCTACACACTTTGAAAAATAATTAATGGCCACCACTAAAAACTTCTACAACCCTTCCGATGAGGTGGGGGGGATGTCCCACTTGGAGAATGACCAAGGACCAAGGATCGGGTGAAGTTTTTAGGCCGTTAGATGGCTAAATAGTATATTTTTAACACTGTGTACACCTTCAAAAATATTCTTTAGTTTCTTTCAGGAAGTTTGATCAGAAGTAAACTTATCACTAAATTCAATGAGCTGGCGTCTTTCTCCAAGAGTGGCTCCCACACTATTTGCCATGAACTTCTTGGAGTATGTCTTCAACCTCGTCTTCCCCAATGCACTTTAGGTATAAGGACGTGGGCAACTTTCTAAAGAGTATTCCTTCAGCAAGTATGTATTAAGCAGTTTTATATTTGAATATCTGACCAAAGGAAAATATGTTAAGATTTGCATACCTATTTTACACCATTTTTTATTATATTGCACTTTTAAAAAAAGTATTTTTGATGTTTTGTTGGTTTTTTATTATATTTCACTTTTAAAAAAAATATTTTTGATGTTTTGTTACAGGAATGATGAATTAGGGTCATTGGAGCAAAAAGATGCAAAAAGGAGCGAATTTGGAGCGAAAATGACCAAAATGTGAAGATTTGAACTAGGGCGCTGACGGCAAGCCCAACGGTGCCGACGACAGACTTTTCTCGAGACTCCAGATTTAATTCGCTTAGAAGGCCCGCTCACGGTGCCAGAGGCCCCGCCGACGGAGCCATCGAGGTCACCGACGGCGAGCTCGTAGGTTAAGTCCAACAATGCATTGGATGAGGATAAATTTTGGAGGGATGCTTAGGCAACTCTTGGGAAAACTCATCCACATCTTTAAAGAGAAGACATTAGCCAAAAATACGGAGGGGGAGGCTCAAGTGTTAAGTGTTGGGAAAGTGTAGAGAGTCTAAATTGTGAGGAATTCTTCGAGAGATTGTAAGAGTGGAGGGAAAGTGAGAGATTTTTTCTCCTTGCCACTTCGAAGAGGAATTCTATGTGCTGTAAAGAAAGGAAGAGATTCAGAAAAACTT
>NW_018253071.1:107614-108400 GCF_001263595.1 Phalaenopsis equestris
TCTTAAGAATTTGTGAAATTGTGATTTGAATTGGTTGAGCCATGAAAATGATAAATAAGGTGTGATGATCTTTTCACTTTGATCTTAATTTACTTTCAATCTGGCCAATTGATTTGTTAAAATATGTTGAGTTTTACAACTAAAGTGAAGATTACATCCAAGAGTCAGGGAGGTCAAAACCCTTGGAAGTTGGGTGCAAATAAATAGGAATAAATAGGGAAATAAAATTATTGGGCGTAGAATTGGAGATTTTAGAGTGACATACTAAAATCCCCAATTTTGTCCTATCATTTGGGTGTTGAAGTGTAGATGTTAGCACTCAGGCGAGGGGAACGTCGGAGCTCCAAAGTGAGAGCCGGTATCCTCCTAGCCTAGCCACAGATTCAGTAAATAAGCGTAGGATTAGTCAATGTTCTTTTATGCCTGGACCAAAGAGTAAAGAATAGGTATGCTCTTATTTGGCACAATATAATTTGAACTGATTCACTTTATCCATTCACTATAATTTCTTGACAAGGAGAATGATACTTTTTTATATATTGAATATCACATTAAAACATTTATTAGTATAATTAGTTATTTAAGAGTTATTAAAATTACATATTTATTTCAATTGCCTATTAGTGATTGATAAACAATTTGAATTCCATTGTTGCGATTAAGGATTATTTTTTTAAAATTTTAGTTCGTTGTTCTAATATTACTCCATGTGGGATCGATATCTAGGACTCCATTAGATCCCTATATTACTTGAGCGATACGTATACTTGCGTTGATAAGTGTGAC
>NW_018253071.1:110288-110941 GCF_001263595.1 Phalaenopsis equestris
CCAAGTTTTTAGAAATTCTTAAGAAGTTAACGGTAAATATTCCCTTCGTAAAAGCTTTAGAGCAAATGCCCAATTATGTGAAATTTATGAAAGATATTTTGAACAAGAAAAGTAAGTTCACTGATATTGAAGTTGTTGCTCTTAGCGAAGAGTGTAGTGTAATTATTCAGAAAAAACTTCTTGAAAAATTAAAAGATCCATGCAGTTTCACTATACCGTGTGCTATCGGTGAAAAATTTTATGGAAGAGCTTTACGTGATTTGGGAGCAAGAATTAATCTTATGCTTCTATCAATCTTCAAAAAATTAGGATTTGGAGAATTCTCACCTACTTCTGTAACTCTTCAGTTAGCAGATCGTTCAGTTATTTATCCTAAAGGAGTTATAGAAGATGTGTTAGTAAAAGTTGATAAATTTATTTTTCCTATGGATTTCATTATGTTAAGTATGGAGGAAGATAAGGAAATACCTATCATCTTAGGGAGACCTTTTTTAGCTACTATAAAAGCTATGATAGATGTTCAAAAGGGAGAATTAACTATGAGAGTTAATGATCAAGAAGTGACTTTTAACATTGCAAAATCTATGAAATACCCTGCTGTTGAAAGAGATAATGAATGTTTTTGCATGAAAATTATTGAACATCTACTGAAC
>NW_018253071.1:111006-111475 GCF_001263595.1 Phalaenopsis equestris
AGTGGAAAATACCATGGTATGATGATATTGTTAATTATATTGTAAGTGATATTTTTCCACCTATGCTGACATTGCAACAACAAAGAAAATTCATTCATGATGGGAAAACATATTTTTGGGATGAGCCTTATTTATATAAACAATGTAAGGAACTTATTATGAGGAGACGTGTACCTTATGAAGAAACTTATCTAATCATTCAGAAATGTCATGATTCTGAATTTGGAGAATATTTTGGGATTGATAAAACTACTTAAATAATTTTACAAGATAGATTTTATTGGCCTACTATCTTTAGAGATGTTTATAGATACATAAAAACTTGTGATCGATGTCAACGAGTAGGCAATATATCTAGAAGAAATGAAATGCCTCTGAATTTCATGTTAGAAGTTGAGATCTTTGACTTTGGGGATTAGATTTTATGGGACCATTTATTCCTTCATTTGGGAACTTATATATATTAATT
>NW_018253071.1:115498-116357 GCF_001263595.1 Phalaenopsis equestris
CTTGAATCATCATAAAAATTGGATCCATAGAGAAAAATTGGAACGCATTTGGACCAGAGCGAAACTGTGCAATTTTTGCCTTGGGCGCCGAAGACGCCATTGACGCCGCTAACAACGGGTTTTTCCCAAGAGTCTAAGTAAATAAATACTAAAGGCTCACCGACAACGCCCTCGACGTCGCCGATGGCGAGGCCTGTGGGATGGCGGTTTTTGGAGTTTGAATGGCAGTTTTTTGCGGTTTTGGGCGGGAGTTACCTCTTTTAAACTCCCAAATTCAATTCCTAAGTTCATATTTCCCCCAAAAATGACGTGAAAGTCCACTAAATTCATTCATATGGCATCGATTTCCTCTGAAAAATCTCAGAATGTGAGTGTTCAACCGGAGAAAGTTCATTAGTGAGGAAGCGCAGTGAATCTTCAATAAGGTACTGACGACAATGAAGATCGGTAAAGTTTCTAAATAAAGTACTATTCTGAATTACTGCATCCAAATGGGACTGCCGATCGATATTGGATCAATAATTGTGAAGTCTATTTTTGGCCTGGTCGTTCATGGATCAACTTATGGGCTTGGACACCCTTCCACAATTTTCTTACTTTGCAGTCAATTAAATTGGAAAAAGGTACTTCTACCTTGGAAGCCTTTTGACCCAACTGAGAGATTCTCAGCCTATGAAGATGAAAATGACATGACTGTTATGGTAGATCAATCTTCTCAAAATTCACTCCCTATCCAACCTTTAGTTCCGGACAAGACTCTGGTGATCCTGCACAGAATCAAGAATGTGGATGTGGAGGACGTACAAAATGTCATGAATGCAATTAATAATATCTCTGATTTCTTCGATCATCTAGACTG
>NW_018253071.1:116397-119169 GCF_001263595.1 Phalaenopsis equestris
GGCTGATGAGGAGGATGAAATTGATAGAAGAGGATTCTATTGAAGAATTTTCATACCGACCCTTCTATAACCTCTTCAATCATGTGCAAGCAATGGGTGATCTCAGAGGAGAACCTAGTACTGAATCTGAAGAATAGTAAATTTATATTGCTACCTGTCTGTCTATGTATGTAATTTGATTTGAACTTTGCATTTGCTTTGCTTTACAATTATGCTTTTGGATCTCTGTATAGTTGATATTGAGCATAGGGTGTTTGTTTTCAGCATTTTGAGTGTTGTGGCTTAGATTGCGACGCTGAATTAATGTATTATGGTTAAGAAAATACCAAACTTAGGTGTGTTATTGACCGTGACTTTATATATGCTTAAAAATAGAAGTATTTAATACTGTTGCTAAAATATTTAATTCCTCAGCAACTGTACTAGAACTTAATAACAGTTATAGATTCGATAAATATGGACGTAATAAATATTCAATAATTATAAAGTCACACTTATCAATGCAAGTATACATATCGCTCAAGTAATATAGAGCTCTAATGGAGTTCTGCCGCCAACGTTAGACTTTTCTCGAGACTTAAGATATAATTTTAATAGAGCGCCGACGGCTCCGAAGACCCCACCGACGGCGAGATCCCGAAAAAACAACTTTAACCGCAATTTTGACTAGTCACCTGCCACTATTCATCATCCCCTTCCTCTGAAAAACATGATTTTTGACCTAGGGCTTGAGAGATTTTGGAATGGGAGGTGATTTTAAGGCATTTAGACACCGGATTTGATCATCTCTAGGTAAGAGCTTCACTCCAAACTAAAAATATTTGATTTTCACCATGAATTTCTTCCACATTGAGGAGATCCAAAAAATTTGAGGATGTGAAAAAAGTATTGGAAAGAAATTCATGGAACTTAGTTTTAAACTCTTAAAATCACTCTTGGAAGCCATTATTTCCATATTTGAAGTATATCCATATTTGAAGTATATTTATATTTGAAGTATATTTTGGAATTTTTCTATAATTGTGATTAGATTAAATAGATCCTCGACAAAAGATATGACTTGAGTTCGATGAGTATCGCTTCGTCAATGCGAAGGCTCAATCAAGGTTTACTTTAATATTTTAGGGAAAGAAGTGTATACAAGATCGAGTATTTGAAAGTCCGGGAGGAGAAATTGAACTGAACAAGTTATTACAGAGCAGAGGTGGGAAAACTTCTGTTACACCACCAATAAGGTTGCTGCAAATATTGTGAAAGAATTTTATGCCAACATGTTCTATTCTGAAGACGGAAGCGTTCAAGTGCGGGGATTTCTTGTTGAATTTAATGACGCCCACATTAACTCCTTTTACGAAGTCCCAGACTCATACAACTACCACTATGAAACCTTCAGTACTATGGAAGGCTGAAATATATCTTTTACTAGTAGTCTTCTCATGAGGTTCCTATTCTTTGAATATTATAAGTGACTTAATATTGCAACATATTGTCATTCTTGAAATGACCATGTTAAATGCCACCTCTAAAGTGTGCCACTATTTTATTTCCTCTACTCTGTTACCGACTTATCACCATAGTGAGGTAACTAGAGATGGAGCTATTCTGAATTTCTGTATTCAGAATAACAAAAATATAAATGTAGGGAGAATCATTTTTAAGAATATATTGACTACGGTAAGGAGTGAAATAAGTGAAGGTCTAGGATATCCTGGCCTCATTTTATGCACTTTGCCAACTTTCTGGAGTGGAAGATGGATGTAATGAGGAATGGGTTTACCCTATGAAACCCATTAGTAAAGCTAATTTGAAAACTTATGAATCCCATGAAAAATGAAGAACTGGGAGTAGGAGTCAAGAACCTTCTAGTAGTAGAGATGTCCCCTCTACAAGTTATGACCTTCCACCTTCTAGTTTCCTTACCCTAACTGACTTGATGAATGAGTTGACCTTGCAGCAAAAAAGTATAGAGTTAATAAATGAAATGATTGGAGGTTTAGCATGTCGACATGATTATGATAGTGAGTACCTTCAGAGGCATTCAAATTTTGAGATAGCTTACTATGAAGCTCAGAGCCGAAAATACGGAGGGGGAGGCTCAAGTGTTAAGTGTTTGGAATGTGTAGAGATTCTAAATTGTGAGGAATTCTTTGAGAGATTGTAAGAGTGGAGGGAAAGTGAGAGATTTCTTCCTCCTTGCCGCTTCGAAGAAAAATTCTGTGTGCTGTAAAGAAAGGAAGAGATTCAGACATTTGTATTTTCATTTTTATTGTTATCTTGTAATTGGATAATTTTTAATTTTTGTTATAATGTTAGTGTGATAGTTAAAATTTGTGTAGTATAATGGATGTTGATTAGTACTTTGTGAATTGTAATGTAATGTGATATTTATTTTGCATTTTAATTGTAATTATTTTGTTTAGTATTGTGGATGTGTGAGTAAAATATTGTGTCTATTTAATATTTAGTTTTGTACTTATTTTAAAATTTCATTACCCAGGAATTTCTCCAATGATTTATATGTGTAGAAAGCTCCTAATGTTACAGACCAGGTGAAGTAGAAATTTTGAGAAGGACTGTAAAAATTTCAAAATGATGAAAGTGCCTAAAATACTGAGTTATGATTTATATTTAGAGTTTTTCTTTCCACCTGTATCATTTCATATTGAAAATTTAAGTTTGGGAGAGGGAAGAAAAAGATTAACTATTAGATGTTCTCAATTTAAATATTTTAAAAAATTATTAATATGATTTTATGTAGTGAATTTAATTCAG
>NW_018253071.1:119701-120099 GCF_001263595.1 Phalaenopsis equestris
GAGCCATGAAAATGTTAAAGAAGTTGTGATGATCTTTTCACTTCAATCTTAATTCACTTTCAATCTGTCCATTTGATTTATTAAAATATGTCAAGTTTTGCAACTAAAGTGAAGATTACATCCAAGATTCAGGGAGGTCAAAGCCCTTGGAAGTTGGGTGGAAATAAATAGGGAAATAAAATTACCGGGCATAGAATTGGAGATTTTAGAGTGACAGACTAAAATCCCCAATTCGGTCCTATCGTTTGGGTGCTGAAGTGTAGATGTTATCCCTCAGGTGAGGGGAATGTGGGAGCTCCAAAGTTAGAGCCGGTATCTTCCCAACCTAGCCGCACATTCAGTAAACAAGCGTAGGATTAGTCAATGTTCTTTATGCCTGGACCTAAGGGAAAGGAATA
>NW_018253071.1:120208-121720 GCF_001263595.1 Phalaenopsis equestris
GTTATTTAAGAGTTATTAAAATTACATATTTATTTCAATTGCCTATTAGTGACAGATAAGCAATTTGAATTCCATTATTGTGATTAAGTATTGCTTTTCTAAAATCTTAGTTTGTAGTTCTAATATTACTCGTTGTGGGATCGATATCTAGGACTCTATTAGAGCCCTATATTACTTGAACGATACGTATACTTGCATTGATAAGTGTGACTTTACAATTATTGAATATTTTATACATACATATTTATCAAATTTATAACTGTTATTAACTTTTTGGTACAGTTGCTGAAAAATTAATTTTTTTAGCAGCAGCATTAAATACTTATATTTTTAAGCATATATAAAGTCGCTGTCAATCTCCTGCGACTAGAGACTTCTTTATCGATCTCCCCCATGCTTAGGTACCCGATCTATGAGCTCATCCAACTTTTCTTCTTTTAATGAATCTCAACTGCTAGTGGATCTTTGTTCGAGGCTTTTTAACCTCACTTTTGGTTGAGGTTTAGTTTTTCCTCTTTAAGAGCCTAAGGTCTAGCCATAGGACTCTCCTATTAACTATTCTTAGAAAACTAGAAAAGGTACCCTCACCACCAGAAATTCCAAACTCTTCTCTACTTAACTTGAAGTTCCACATGTTGGTCTCAACCTCTAAATACTTAGTAGGTGGGTTCACTATGGTGGAAACTCAAGATGAGTCACCCTTAGGACTACTTGACCTTAAGGTTGACCCTGGGTGTTTGTCTAGGGCTAAGGCACTCACTACACTCACTACACTTATCTGCACCCACAATCACTCGCAGCCCTAAACTCAAATTTCTAACCTAGATCCCTTGATCTTTTGGGATAATCGTGTAGATGGTCCCCTAAACCTACTAGCCCGAGGGCTATAGTTTAGCTAAGACCACTATGTAGAGGACCCAAAATGGGGTTTCCATTGGTCGATGGCTTTTTGGTGATGATTGGTACCTCAACTCTACCAAAATACCCATCTTGGCCTTTTACCCCTAAAACACCCCCAAATTACCAAAATACCCCTCCATAGCTCAAAGTCCAAAAAATTCCAAAAATTTCCAAAAAATTCCAATAAATCCCAAATATTTCCAATTTTATTTCTCTCAACTATCACATTGCCCAATTTGGCCAATTTGACAATCTTTAACCAAAATCCCCAAATTTCCCTTTAAAGACCCAAATTTCCCTAAATCCAACTCAAATATCCATCAATTTGATCTCAATTGACCCCAATTCCAACCCTAAAGTCAAATTCACTTTTTATATGACCAAAATAAACCAAAATCAAGCTCAATTGGTCCATTATTTGAGCCTAATT
The DNA here is from genome assembly GCF_001263595.1 of Phalaenopsis equestris. Taxonomy (NCBI): domain Eukaryota; kingdom Viridiplantae; phylum Streptophyta; class Magnoliopsida; order Asparagales; family Orchidaceae; genus Phalaenopsis; species Phalaenopsis equestris. Next base: position 121,539 of record NW_018253071.1, read on the forward strand.
TTGATTTGGGTCAAAACCCCAATTTAGACCATATTACCTAATCTCACCAAATTGAACCCATAGCCTACTCAATTGGCCTCAATTAATGTTGAACAATCTTTATAACATTCATATGCATCAAAATCAACCATCAATTGACCTTGGTGAAGCCTCAAATCCAATTGATTTTGGCCTACGTCCAA
>NW_018253071.1:122665-125874 GCF_001263595.1 Phalaenopsis equestris
GTCCCTATTGACCATTTATAACAATCAATTTGGACTTAGCCCAAGGCTAACCCAAGCTAGACCCAAGCCTAGCCCAACATGACCAAATTGATTAAAGTTCAAAATTCCCTCAAACTAACCCTTCAATTGAACTCAAAACCACTTCCATCCTTCACCAAAGTTGTTTCTTAGGATCATCTACACAAAATGTAACAGTTTATTTGGGTCAATTGACATGGATAACCTAGCCAAAACCCAAGTTTTGGTCATTTGCAGCTACTTGGACCCATGCACTAAATGTGACATAACCACCCTAAAGCCACCAAATTAACTCCACCACAGCCATTAGTTGAACTTAGTGACAAGTACAAACACCATGAAACCACCTAAATCAAGCCATGGACCAAAGGTCCCCCAAATTAAGGGATCTTACTTCCAAAAATGCACATGCTTAAGAAATCTTTGCCAAATCAAAACACATTTGCATTAAATTGTTGTGATGGATTCCTCTGGGTTCCCTGAGCTCTTAGCCACCTCCTCAAGATCGAGCCGGACAGCACTTTAGAACATAAACCGCGGGATGAGTCAGCAAGCTACGTGGACGGCAGCGTCCAACCAGAGCACGCCACACATGCCCTTGGAGATGCCGGAGGTGCCGTAGGATGAGGTGGCACTCGCGGTTTAAATAGATAAATAGGGATTTTCTTATTTATTTAAATACCCTTAACTTAGAAAAGCCTTAACTTTGTGTAGAAAAATCGCAAAAATAAAATAAAAATACCCTCTTAAAATTAGGGTTAGGAATCTTTTGATTCTCCATGCAAGTAGGCACATCACTATGACTTGAAATTTTAGCATGTTGTTGTCTCTGTCTTAGATTACATTCTCTGATTTTTCCAAAGTCAGAGAAGGTCCCTAAACAGAGAATCATATTTTTCAAGTTTATATGCATTATTTGCTTAAATTAATCATAGAAATTAGCATGTTGCTTAGAAAAATTCAAGAAAATTTTGGAAGGTTTATGATGACCAGAGAGCCCTTGAGAAAATTTCTCATGAGTCAAGTCATTTAAAATGCACCTTATCTTTACAAACCCTAAATCACTAAAATAATTAATTTTAAAAATACAAACAACAAAATGACTTGATTTTTGATCTCTACTATTTTTTAGAATCCAGAGAACTCACCATAAAAATTTCAAAGCATTTTAAGTTCATTTGATAACTTAAAATAATTTTTCAAGTTAATTAACTTTTTTGGCACTAAAATAATTTTTAATAATTAAAATATAACTGGAAAAATTATAAAACTTGGCTTTTTTGAGTTCTCTGTGATCAGGGGTATTTTATAAAAATAAAATGGAGTTTAAAATAAAAAAAATTGATTTTTAACCTATTTCAAATATTTAAATGATTAAAAATCCATAAAAATCACAAATGTAATAAAACACGTGAAAATATTCTAAATTGATTCCTAAGTACTTAGGAACAATTATAATATTTTTTTTTGATTTTCTAAACAAAGATACTGAATTTTAAAGCTAAAAAATAAGTTTTCAAGGCTAAAAATGAGTTTTCACTAAAAATAATTCAAATAAATCAAATAAAATTCAGAAAAATATAAAATCTTCTCATCTTAATTTCTCTGACCTCAGGAGAACTTTTAAAAAAAAATGAAACTTAATTTTATCCAATTAAAATATTTTATATTTAATAAATACCCCATAACTTAAAATAATTTTTAAAATTCAAATATTATTTAAAAAATCATGAAATTTGGTCTAACAGCTTCTATGGTCTAGATCTACCTTCAGTACAAATTTCAAGGGATTAGAATTTACCTTGTTCAAGTTAGGAATTTTCTTTGAAAAATCTTATTTCTACATGAAAATAATTATATAAATTAAATTAAATTTTGAAAAATCATATTTTCTCATTTGATGTCTTAATTGACCCATGAATGAGGTAGGATAAAAATTTTAAAGTCATTTGAATTGAATTTGACAAATTATGAGGTGTTAGAGCCTTAGGGGCAAATGTGTAATTTTGAAAATTTTGCCTTAATAAATATTTAGGCTTAATTTAAGGACGAAAAATGGGTAACCTTTAATTTTAATCAATTTATTTGATGTTTGAAACACAAAGGGGTTAATTGGTAGAAACCAATCTCACTTTCTTAATTAAGATTATTAAATTTCTAAATTATTAAAATTTGGAAGTTTATTAAAATTAAATTAAATGATCCTAGACTTAGGGGTATGACTTTTGAAGCCAATAATTAATAAATTTAATACCCCTATTTTGGTTTTCAAATAGGATCCATATCATGATTCATGACCACTTAAAGCTTAACCCTTTTCAAAACAAATTAAGACACTCATCTAGGACTTAAGGGCTTAGTGGTGACTTAGGCGGTGACTTAGGCTAAAAATCAAAAATTGATTAAATAAGGATTAGAGAAATAAACATAATTAAATCAAACATCCTTGAAACACCACTAAGCCCAATTAGGATTAAAAATTTGGCTAAGTGTTCAAATCACATTAACTTGCCTCTTTAAGGGTCTTCACCCACATAATTTTCAAATTAAATGATAAGTGACAATTACCCTATTCTTAGGGATAATTGAGACATCAGGGTTTCAAATTAAATTAGTGTCAATTACCCACATAATTTTCAAATTAAATGATAAGTAGTAAGGGTATTTACAGGATGAACCATTAAGCAACATAATAAGTTTAAATGGACTCGAGGCTTTTCACCAGTTGGTGAGAGGGAGGCATGGCCCCATCTTCCTCCTCCTAACTTGTTGGATGCCTCAGAGGTCTATTAAACTTAATATACTTTGCTCAACAAAATCATCCTTAATTAATCTTTTAAATACTCGCCAAAATATAATATGGAGTTAGGAAAACCACCAGAACTTTACTTTTCCTTCTCTTTATAAATGCCCTCACATGCATTTTTAAGTTTCAGGTGATGGAACGAGAAGACTCGCTAGGTACGCTTTTACAGTTTATAGTACTGTCTTTCTTGTGCATTTTCCTTACATGCTTTATTCTTACGTTGTTTCTTTTTATACTTGCATTTACCTACATGTATGAAAACAACATAAACTTGCATGTTAACCAAAACCATAACCAAAACCAAAACTAAAATCAACCAAGATAAAATTCACCCCCACAACATTCAAAATATAAAACAACTCAAAATTTAATCACAAACATCACA